>NC_133651.1:150115029-150266951 GCF_009905375.1 Apium graveolens | reverse complement strand
GAAATAATATCAATAATAAAATAAGGAGTCATAAGTCCTCGGATGAATATTCGAAATAATATTCAATAATAAAAATAAAGGAGTCTAAGTCCTCGGATGAATATTCGAAATAATATTCAATAATAAATAAAGTTATATCGAATAAACCTTATTCGATTAATAGTTTTGAAAACTATAACCATATATAAATATAAATATATATATAAAATCTACTCGGATCCTCGACTCCCGGTTTTAGAATGTTTTCAACCTTTGGGTCCCTATACTAAGGGTATATGCAAATTACGGCTAATCTCTAGCATAGGTATTATCAACTGAACCAACAGATATATATGCAAGAATAGCGAAACAGGCATGCATATATATATACCATATCAGCATGCTTCAATATATCGCAAAATTTGCTAAATTAACCAACATGCATCTATCACAAGATAATGCATATACATATATACATCACAACAACTGTATAACGGTAGAAAACTTGCCTGAGCGACTGGGGGTGATAAAAGGCTCGGGACGAGTCTGGTAACCTATACAACAACAAGTAAGTTGGAATTAAACCAAAGTCACTTGTAAATCTATACTTTAACTAACGTAGACTCTAACACTTGTTTTGCGCTTACTGATTCTCTTAAGTTACTCGAGTACCCTCGGCTCCACCATTTTAATAATTTAACCATTACGAGTTTTAAGGCGATTCCTTCACGAGTGTCTTACCAACTGCCTAACATACTTAACATAATTGTTTCATACATTAATTAACCCTTTAAGGTCTTTAACCTATGTTTCAAAGTAAGGCGAGGGGAAATGATTATGTTCGCGAAATGTCGTTACTTAAAATGGTCGTTTCTCCTAAACCGTACATCAGAACCAAACGAATTACATATCAAAACGAAGCTCGTAACATGAACTATCTAAACATGGCAATGGTCAAAATCTAGCAGGGGGTTCTCGGGTCCTAATATTATGAACAAAATCAGTCTAAAGTAAATCGAACATTACGACGGCTATGTTTACGCGATTTCCCAATTTTATACCCTTCCAATTCAACCCATAATCAAGCCACAATCATATCCCAATCCAAAATCCATCCATACAACATCCTAACAGCCACAATAAATTCAATATTAACATTTATACTTATGCTTAAGCTTGAATTTAACTATACTTAAGTACTTTTAACCAAAACAACAAGAGTCACCATCCATTTCACTACCACTCCAACCCAAATTCTAAACCAACAAGCATTAAGGTACTATATCACCATAACAACTAGAATCATCCTATTAACAAAGTAAAGCTAGGGGTTTGGAGATGATATACCTTCCTTGAAGTGGTGTGAGTAGCTAGGAAGCCTTAAGAAGTCTTGAGATGACTTGGGGATGCTTGAATCTAAAGGAAAAACAAGAAAATCAAGTTAAAATTCTTGAAGTCACTATTCATTGTCTTATTCATTGATTTCTTGAAGAAGATTGTGAATGATTTGGAGGCTTAAACTCATAGAATAGCCATAACTATGCATAAGGAATACTAGGGAATTATCTACCAATTTAGGAAGCCTTGAACTTGAATTTTGAAAATTGTTTTCTTTGAAAATGGCAAAAGCCGAGAGCAAAGGGAGGATGAAGGATAATTTTGTGTTTTTATTTTGATGAAAATGAATATTTGCTTGGTGGTTGAATTAGTTTTGTTTTGTTTTAGGTCAATTATCCATTTACCCTTGATTTTATGTAGTTAATATTCCACCACATTTCCTTCCCTCTTATGTCATGCTTGCATCACTTTGTGATGTCATCACCCCTCCTTTGTCCTCTTTCTATTGGTTGGATGACACCATCCTCTCTTATCCCTTTGATTAACTTCCTAATTATTTGCCTAATGACAGTTGATCTGTTATACGGTTCGCTTAACTTTCGTTCTTGTTCTCTTGTTTAAGGGATCATACCCGGGATCTTATTACTTGGGTTTCCTTAACCTTTCTCCATACATTATATTCCTTTTATGATCCTCTCTTATAATCCTTTAATTTAAATCCTTCTTATCCTGTTACCTTATACTCAATTCTTCCGTATGTAGTGGATTTCCGGGAAAAAATCAAAGTGTTCGGAATTAGATTCTGACGATCTTTACATACACTTATATACCATGTAGAGTACTAATAAAATCTCAGAATATCCATAACAGAACCCCTACATAGTGTGGCATGAAAAGTTTTCTCATTCAGCATAATCTGCAAAATCACTATTCATAAGAGTTTCAAAAATTTCCAAAAATTGGGGTTATTACAGTCTCCCCTCCTTAAAAGGATTCCGTCCCGGAATCAGATAGAAAATGAATAGGGATACCCTCTTAGCATTGCACTTTCTAACTCTCGAGTAAATTTTCCCACATTGTGGTCCTACCACCAAACTCTGCCTAGTTTAATAACCCTTCTCCTAAGCACTTGTTCCTTTTCACTCTATAACCCTTCCTGGTTGCTCCATATAGGTTACGTCGGGTTGCATGTCTATGCGCTCATATGCCCCTATTTATCTGGCATCCGAATTACACTTTCTAACATTGATACGTGAAACACGTTATGAACTTGCTACAGGTTCGGGGGTAGGGCTAGCTCGTATGATATCTTCCCAATATGTTTTAGTATATCCAAGGGTCCGACACATTGTGGACTTAGCTTTCCTTTCTTTCTGAATCTCATCAATCCTTTCCGAGGGAATACCTATAACAGCACTAGGTCCCCTACTTCCTATTCCTTGTCCTTTCGTGTCAAATCAACATATGTATCATGTCCATCTTGGGCTACTACCAGCCGTCCTCTGATTAGATCTATCATATCCTTGGTCCTTTGGACCACTGCTGGTCCGACCATTTTGCGCTCTACAACTTCATCCTAACATAAGGGAGATCGACATTGTCTTCCCTCAAGGATCCCATAAGGAGATATCTCAATACTGACATATGATCTATCGTCGTAAGAAAACTCAATCCGTGATAACTGATCATTCCAAATTATTTCAAGTCTATTGCACAGACTCTCATTATAGCGTTTAGCATTAGAGCTTTTGCTTCTCAATACCCATTCTTTTCCAGTTCGTAATCGCTACTACCTTCCGTTCCTAATATTATAATGGTTATACTTTTGCTCGTTAGCGTTCTATAACCTTTTAATAACCACGTCAACCTTAGTATCACGAATGTGTTTCCATTCCGAATACTACCACAACTTTATTACTCCTTTTTCAGCTGTTTCTATTTCCCAAAGTTTGATCAATCATATAGAAGTAAATGAATTTGTTGAGAGATCACTATGATCATGAACACTTGTTATATCGCATAGTTAGTACAGAAGGTGGCCAACCTTTAGTACTTGACAAGCAATTAAACAATAGATGGTATCCTACTAGGCTTCTATCACACAGATAGATAGTCATTCGGCAATACCTCCCCTTCTGGAAGGGTTGTTCTTCTCAGCTTACATGAAATGAAAAGAAGAGAAAAGAACGAACTGAAGAGAATTGTATATTCGTAAAAAAAAAAATTATTGCCATAAAATATCTGGCTCGGAATCTACCTCTGAACTATAGAGTTTTGTCATAGGAGAACAAAACATATATGTATTTATATCAACATCAAGTATTATAGCATCGTATTTCACATGCCTAAATATTTTTGCTATTCCGTCCATCATTCTATGGACCCATGCTCTTCCTCGAGCTTATACACAATCACCTTTGAAACTCCTTCGATATCGAAAATCGAACCTGGGATCTCATTCTAGACATCATCGTTACTTGAATTCTATGCTTGCACCGTAACCTTCCTCGTATAATAATACGACTCTCTATTGATAAGAAAGAATAAATATTCAATAGGTAGATACTCTACTTAATTAGTCTATCAATGATAACTTATACACTACCACGACCCGTTTAGTGGTACTCAATCTCAACATCCATTCCAATACAACTCTCACGGTTGTAATAAGCTCGTTACTCGCAGAATCATTGCTGCCTTACTATGGTCCACCACTGACCTACTGTCGTCATTCACATTCCATGAAATCTTAATATCTAACCATACGGAGTCCATACATGTCGTATCAAATCCTTCTAAGGAGGTAACATAATCACCATTCCTGATTCATGAAGAACACTCCTGATCCTGACATACATACATGACATGAAGCAGATAAAATTGCAGAAGAGTTTCAATCAAAGCAACGATAGCAGGTTAATACCATTCTTAATCATATGCTTTAATTAGAAGACTTAACTCGAAGGTTCATTTTGTCCTTTTTGAAACATGGTCCTGGATTATCCTCAGGACAGGACCTTCTAAGATAGATAGCCCGCTCATGGCGATTACACGAATTAAACCTTTACCAACTATTATTACGGTTGGGTATTGCACAGTCATCAGAAGGAATGTCAATCTTTCAAACCATAATACAACCTTTACGGCTTCAACCATTATCACTGTATTCCTCTGGCACGAGCGCCTGTAATTGTCCTCTTACACTTAAAGTGTCGGCCACCTCTTTGGCCTTTCCAGATAGTAAAATTTCCTTACAGTCAATGTTATTTTAACCAGCTCCAAATAAATTTTCTACCTTATTTCAATCACAGCTTATGTGAAGATGTTTTCCTTAAAATCTGATGAGTAAAAAAAATATTACCATTTTTCCATAAGTTATTGCCTCAGTCTTTAGAGGTTAATCACTGTCACGACTGAATCTCAATCATAATTAGAACATCTTTTTATCTTAAGTCCTAATTGCCCTGAACAACTTCGACCATTACTGGTTCGATCCATACCTTCTCGTGGTTTAACACGTGCCCCACTTGGCATCATTATAATTACGTCATATTTCCTTTATCAACATTTCTATTCTTGAGAATTTTGAATATTACCTTTCTCCTTGTAAAACCTCTAAGGTTATCCTTGAATCGTTCCTCATGAATTCCCTAGATACAGGGCATATCAAGATACCATTTATTAATACCAGAATCATTGTCTATATACTTCTGAAAAATTTCTCCATTGATTCTTAAAGGTTGTTATTACCTTAATCCTTTCCAATTCATACTGTCAAACTCATATGATCCCTATTAAGGGTGAAATGCCAACCTTTATGCATTCCCCTAGGATTCATTTTAAGTTACCGATGTTCTATCCTTAATTCTATCTTTAAAAAGGTACATGCATCCTTCCATGGATAAATCAAGTCATATATCCCTGATAAGGGTGTCTTATTCAATCATTCCCACCTCGATAGTATATGCCTAATTTCACAATAACATATGTATTTAAAATAAGGTCAATCAGTATGGCCTCCAAAAGATAACAACGGTTATCCGCTTTTCTTGCCTAATTTGGTAACGATAACAAGGATGTTCTGGAAGATATTGGTCGTGTTCAACGTGAACCTCTTCTTAATAATTCCTTATTTACTTTTGTTGTTTATCTCAACAGTCACCTCAATGTTGGGATATCTTTCATACCTGGCGTCCCCCTTTCTGGGTATCAAGCCACCGGTCTTACTCTTCACATTCTTGAAGGTCACTTCCTTCATCCAATTTTCCTAATTTCTTACTTCCTTGTCTCCTCAATCTATCCGCGTCTCATTATTTATCCTTCGAACTATTTCAAGGTTTCCTCAAATCCTCCCAACTTACAGGGGATAAAATATATGTATCTCTTATTCCTTCAATCATCAACTTTAACTCATGGTGAATCACCCTCATCCTGAAGATTACATACTTTTCTATTTCTATTGCTACGAGTCTTTAGGGTTTCCTCATACCCAACTCCCTTATCATTCCTCAAACTCTATTGCCTTTATATTCCTTTCCACTTCAGTTTCTTTTTATTTTCCTTTCTCTTATCATTAATTCATGAACCAACACAACATAAGCATTGATTTCAAACATCCCGTCATTCTGGATTCGTGCCCTTAGAACGAATCTTGACAACTTTCAACTTAGATTCACAATTCATCATACTTATCCGTTTTTGTTCTATCTCCAAAGCTTTTACACTATCTCCTTATCTTTGGGAATTACTTTCCCGAAAACAATTGACTGAACTTAAATCAGTTTATTATAATCTCTTGCTCCGTGCCTTCCTTGGCCTTTCACCAGCGAGTGGTCTCTCTCTTAGGAGGGTAAGTGACAAAAACAGTCTTTTGTGATTCGTCAATCATTTAGAATCTCAAATGATTCCTGTAATAACCCCAATTTTTGGGAAATTTTTGAAACCCTTATGAATAGTGTTTTTGCTGAATGAGAAAACTTTTCATGCCACACTATGTAGGGGTTCTGATATGGATATTCTGAGATTTTATTAGTACTTTATATGGGATATAAGTGTATGTAAAGATCGTCAGAATCCAAATCCGAACACTTTGATTTTTCCTGGAAATACACTAGATACGGAAAGATTTGAGAAAAAGGTAACAGGATAAAAAGGATTTAAATTAAAGGATTATAGGAGAGGATCATAAAAGGAATATAATATATTGAGAAAGGTTAAGGGAACCTAAGTAATAAGATCCCGGGTATGATCCTTCAAACGATAAACGAGAACGAAAGTTAAGCGAACTGTATAACAGATCAGCGGTCATTAGGCAAACGATTAGGAAGTTAATCAAAGGGATTAGTGGGAATGATGTCATCCAACCAATAGAAAGAGGACAAGGAAGGGAGGATGACATCATGAGGGTGACACAAGCATGATAAGGGAAGGAAGGAGGTGTGGTTGAATGAGAACCACACAAAATCAAGGGCAACTAGGTAATTTACTAAAACAAACACAAAAATCAAACCAACCAAGCCAAGCAAATCATTTTTCATCAAAATCAAAAAGAAACCAAGGCATTGTTCTTCATGCTCTCGGCCAAAACAGAACCAGAACACTAAAACTGCTGTATCTCCTTCATGTCTCACTCAAATATTGTGTTCTATAGCTCATTGGAAAGGTATTGAGATGGCCTACAACTCTTGTTCACAAGTCTCGTCCAAATAATCATGGTAAGACCCTCATTTTTACAGTTCTTTAAATCGGACTTTTAGAAACTTCAAAGCCTAACTTTGTGTTCTTGATTTCTTTGGAAAGATCAAGCTTGTAGGAGGCTCCCTAAGGCTTCCTAGCAACTTAACACCTCCCAAGGAAGGTATAAACTTCAAACCCTAGCCTTTACTTTATTTGTTAGTAAGTTTAATGGTTGGTGTTGTGAAATGAGAAGCATGGATTGTGATTATTAGTAGTTTGGTTTGATTTGGAAGTGTTTTTGGTAATTGAAACTTGATTATAGTTCATAGGTCTTGATTGTGGTTGTTTGAGTTGAAAACCTTGGAGATTATGGACTGATGTGGTATGGTTTAGGTGAAGTTTTGTTGTATTGATGGATATGAGTTGGTTGGTGGTTAATTAGAGTAGTTTAAAATTGGGAAATCGCGTAAACATAGCCGTCGTAACGTCCGATTTTCTTTGGACTGTTTTATGCATAACATTAGGACCCGAGAACCCCCTGCTAGATTATCACCACTGCCATGTTTAGATAGCTCATGTTACGAGCTTCGTTTTGATATGTAGTTCGTTCGATTCCGATGCACGGTTTAGGAGAAACGACCGTTTCAAGTAACGGCGTTTCGCGAACGAAACTTTTCCCCTCGCCTTACTTTGAAACATAGGTTAAAGACCAAAAAGGGTTAATTAATGCATGAAACATTTATGGTAAGTGTGTTAGGCAGTTGGTAAGACACTCGCGAAGGAATCGCCTTAAAACTCGTAAAGGTTAAATTATTAAAAATGGTGGAGCCGAGGGTACTCGAGTGACTTAAGAGAATCAGTAAGCGCAAAACGAGCGTTAGAGTCTGAGTTGGTTAGAGTATAGATTTACAAGTGACTTTGGTTTAATTCCAACTTACTTGTTGTTTATAGGTTACCAGACTCGTCCCGAGCCATTCGTAACCCCCAGTCGCTCAGGCAAGTTTTCTACCCGATATACTGTTGTTGTGATGTAAATATATGTATATGCATTATCTTGTGATAGTGCATGATTGTTATTAGCAAATTTTGCGATATATTGGAGCATGCTGATATGGTATATATGCATATCTGTTTCGTAATCTGGTTATCTATCTGTTGATTTCAATGCTTATAGTTGCATAATACCTATGCTAGAAATAAGCAAGTAGTTGCGTATACCCTTAGTATAGGGGATAAAAGGTGAACATATTTCTAAACCGGGAGTCGATGTTCCCGAGTATATTATATATATATATATATATATTTATATATATATGGATATAGTTTTTAAAACTATGGATCGAATAAGGTTTATTCGATACCTTTATTTTACTTAATTGAATATTAATTTGAGTATTCATTCGAGGGCTTATGACTCAGTTTATTTTATTATTTGAATATTATTTGAATATTCATTCGAGGGCTTATGACTCAGTTTATATTATTATTGAATATTACTTGGATATTCATTTGAGGATGTATGACTCCTTTATTTTATGAATATTATTTATAGTATTCATTCGAGGTATTATGACTCCGCTTATTACTTAATAATATTCTTTATTGTATTAAAGAATAAGGTGTCGATAATCAAACTTACTATTGATTATTCAAATAAAGATATTACTTTCGTATAAGTATATCTTTGATTATTTGCTATTCATTTCAAGTATAAGTTTTAATACTTCTACTTCAATTATTTTATAAAGATTATTTTTTATGGGAATATTATTTAAATAATAATATTCAGACATTTTCTAAATATTTTGGGGATTGATTTATTTTATTAAATCAGCATCACTCCAAACATTCTTAAAAATATTTTGCGAGTCTTCAAAATGATTTTTAAAAGTTAGAGCGGATCCTAAAACTCATTTTTATATTTAAGATTCTCCTTTCGAAGGGAATTTAAATACTCGCTCAAAACCTGAGGGATCCGGCTCTGTGGTGTGTTTTATATTCGCAACAAGGTTGCTGTTTTGTTAAATGAATCGATTACTTACCCAACACTCGGGAAGTAAAATTCTTGGAACAAGTTAATCCATTAACAGGCATCGCCTGGGAAATATCGGTGAGTTCTCCTTTCCAAATAGATACGACTTCTTGGTGGAGCCGTATCAACAAGTTTCTACTTGGGGAAAGTGGGGACAAGCTTTACGTTTCAGAGTCATGGATTTCATCTGAACTAGGAGTGGCGTAAGTGGCCGAGTAGCGCCGGCCCAGCCTTATTATATTGACCCAAATGGCCTGGAAGTTCCGCTAAGGCGGTCCATTCCTTAGGAGTTCAGTGTTCGGTTGACAAGTAAATCCGACAGGTTCTCCTCTACATGTAGAAAATGGTGGGGTTGTACTACTACGACTGATCATCGTAAGTGGTCTTCCTGGCGCGGCAAACTCCCGTAATGAGTTCATCATCTAATTGGATAATTTCTGCAACACTACCCAGAGCACTTCGATAGAAAGGCTACGGTTGGGCGATTGTTGAGTGTTGGCAGGGTCAAGTTTTCAAAATGATGTTTACATCAAATGAAGTATCTCGTAACTTCATTTTATTTTGATAATATTTTAAAGATTTAATCTATTCAAATCTTGCCTTATAGTCTCATCTATGTGATGAACTTTTGAAGCTAATTATAACTTGAACGGTGGTAGTTCAAGTAGTATTTGGGAAAGATATAAGTATATTGGGGTATCTTGTAACTTCATCTTTTAAACTTATATCTAATTAATAATTGTCTTATGAATGACAAAGATTTTCAGAAAAATGTTGAGACAAGGTTAGATATATGAGATCACCTTGCAACGATATTTTTTTTTATATACAGTTATACACTGGGACTTTGTGTATATTGTGCATGGAAGAGGACTTCCAATATTTTGAAAAGTATATATGTATATATATATATACTGAATATTTTGCGACTTCATCGCATTAAGATATCAACTTGGTTCATTTCTTTTGACCAAGACTTTCATGAGTACTATGAGAAGGCTCATATATTGTTAATCATTATACATATTATTTTGGTGGGCTTGCTGCTCACCCTTGCTTTCTTCTTTCATCACACAACATCAGATAGACAAGATGAACCGGACCAAGCTCCCGATTCGCAAGAGGTTAGGAGACGTTCCGCAGTTTTCTAGAAGCACTGATGCCGCCATAGCTGAGGTAGGAACTACCAATAGGCTAGGCTTTCAACTTTTGATGTATCAGATTATGTATATTTATGAATTGTAATAATGGCAAAGAAATGTAAATTTATTCAGAAACCTGTTTAAGGTGTATTGGCATATAATTGTGGAATAAAACGACTTGTGATTATTTTTGGATATTCATCTCTGAGACTATAACTTGTGGTGTGTGTGTTTATTGTGGGGTCACAGTACAGAGTAGTTGATTATTTATTAAGATTGGGTGTTGTTAAGGGAAATGGAACTCGTGACAACCCGGATCCCCGACCCCGGATTTGGGGGTGTTACAGAAATGGTATCAGAGCTAAGCGTTATAAACCTCAGAGATGATGTGACGTTAAGATAATAAGTTCACTAAGATAATAAGAACTCTTGCCAAGTTCATAGTCGGGCTACTTAACGTAGCACTGACAGTTAAAACCCTTATGGGAACCCTTATAAATATCGTGATAGGAGCGTAGTTCGTTATCGTATATGGTAGCGGGACTCCGAACCCTGAGGTTGAGGGGCAACAGCGCGATGATATTTTATTACTAATTGGAGATCGGATTGTGGATCCGATAGAGTGTCCTAATGCAGGACCGGATGATGTTGATATTGAGGATGTAGCGGTTGAGGATGTTGTCCTAGAAGGGATAGTTGTTGAGGAGGATCCCATGGAGGATCCTGACAGGATTGGATAAAGGACCACTGATGAATTGATGACCATGGTTTGGTCAACTACCAGAGGTAGGATTGGCCGGTCACTACCAGAGGTTCGTTCAAGTTTGTAAAGATAGTAGCCCCTTTAACGCGGCTTACTCATAAGACTGAGAAGTTCGAATAGACAGAGAAATGCGAGAACAGCTTTTAAGAACTGAAGCAAAGGTTGGTGACGACCCCTATGTTGGCGTTGCCGGATGGAAAAAGGAGATTTTGTGATTTGTAAGTGACGCTTCGCATAAGGAATTAGGGTGCTTCCTAGCACAACAAGATAATCGCGTCTGCGTCAAGATAATTAAGGTAATATGAAATTCGATATCCCCGCCCATGAGCTTAGGCTCGTGGCAATAGTTTTACCCTAAAGATTGGAGGCACTACTTGTATGGAGAAAAGTGCGAGAATTACCTAAGCCATAAGTGCTCTAGTACATTCTTACGTAGAAAGAGCTCAACATACGCCAGAGGAGGCGGTTAGAGCTAATCAAGAATTATGATTGGAAGATTCTTTATCATTCGGGGAAAGCCAATATGGTGGCTGATGCCCTTAGTAAAAAGGAGAGACTCAAGATGATAATGTCTTTTGGAGAGTTTATAAGAGATTTTGAGAAAATGGAAATAGTAGTGAAGGTAACCGGAGCCGGTACCGAAAAGCTGTTTGAGATAGCAATACAGCCCGAATTATTGGAAAAGATCATATTGTGCCAGAAAAAGTTATGAATGAAGGCAGAGAGCCAACAAATAGATAAGAGGTTAATACCGAGAAAGATGAGAAGGGAATAATGAGGTATTCCTACAGAATTTGGGTTCCAAATGTTCAAGAGCTTAAAGATAAGATCTTAGATGAAAGCTAGTTTGAGGAATAAGATTTAGAGCAAACCCTGAACGTGATAGTCAGGGAGGTCGCCATCAAGATAGAAGGAACCCATGACATAATGGAGTGGAAAATGAGGATTTTAAATTAAAAGATGACCCCAATTATGGGGAGTAGGATGAAACATTTCATACTAAGGAAACAAAAAGTCGAGTAAGGAAAGGAGACCCGAGATGGTACCCCTATACGGCAATTCATGGACCTTTCTAAAGAGAACTTAGACTATTATCCCCAACCACCACCCTGAGGAGACAGTACGGTGAGAAATTCTTTCAGGACCTGTAAGTCGCTAAGCTCTCAGAGTTCCATGGAACAAGCTGACCCAGCCGAGGCAAGAGCCTGGCTAAAGGAAATAGAGGAATCATTTGAGATTCTAAATGATTGACGAACCACAAAAGACTGTTTTGTCACTTACCCTCCTAAGAGAGAGACCACCCGCTGGTGAAAGGCCAAGGAAGGCACGGAGCAAGAGATCATAATAAACTGATTTAAGTTCAGTCAATTGTTTTCAGGAAAGTACTTCCCAAGGTTATGGAGATAGTGTAAAAGCTTAAGAGCCAGAACAAAGGCAGACGAGTATGATGAATTATGAATCTAAGTTGTAAAAGTTATCAAGATTCGTTCTGAAGACACGAATCCAGAATGACGGGATGTTTGAAATCAATGCTTATGTTGTGTTGGTTCATGAAATAACGATAAGAGAAAGGAATATAAAGGCAAGAGAGTTTGAGGAATGATAAGGGAGTTGGGTATGAGGAAACCCTAAAGACTCGTAGAAATAGAAATAGAAAAGTAGGTAATCGTCCGGATGAGAGTGATTCACCATGAGTTAAATTGATGGTTGAAGGTATAAGAGATACATATATTTTATCCCCTGTAAGTTGGGAAGATTCGAGGAAACCTTGAGATAATTCGAAGGATAAATAATGAGACGCGGATAGACTGAGGAGACAAGAAAGTAAGAAATTAAGAAAATTGGGTGAAGGAAGTGACCTTCAAGAAGGTAAAGTGTAAGACCGGTGGCATGATACCCAGAAAGGGAGACGCCAGATATGAAAGATATCCCAACATTGAGATGACTGTTGAGATAAACAACAAAAGTAAATAAGGAATTATTAAGAAGAAGTTCACGTTGAACATGACCAATATCTTCCAGAACATCCATGTTATCATTACCAAATCAAGAAAGAAAAGTGGATGACCATTGTTATCTTTTGGAGGCCATATGGATTGACCTCAATTTGAATAAGGATGCTATTATGAAGTTAGGTATAGACTATCGAGGTGGGAATGATTGAATAAGACACCCTTATCAGGGATATATGACTTGATTTATCCATGGAATGATGCAGGTACCTTTTAAAGGTGGAATTAAGGATAGAACATCGATAACTTAAAATGAATCCTAGGGGAATGCATAAAGGTTGGAATTTCACCCTTAATAGGGACAGTATGAGTTTTGACAGTATGATTTGGAAAGGGTTAATATAGCAACAACCTTTAAGAATCAGTGGAGAAATTTTTCAGAAGTATATAGACAATGGTTCTAGTAATAGTAAATGGTATTTTAATATGCCCTGTATCTAGGGAATACAGGAGGAACGATTGAAGGATAACCTTAGAGGTTTTACAAGGAGAAAGGAAATATTCGAAATTCTCAAGAATAAAAATGTTGATAAAGGAAATATGACATAATTATAATGATGCCAAGTGGGGCACGTGTTAAACCACGAGAAAGTATGGATCGAACCAGTAATGGTCGAAATTGTTCAGGGCAATTAGGACTTAAGATAAAAAATGTTCTAAGTATGATTGAGAGTCAGTCTTGACAGTGATTAGCCTCTAAAGATTGAGGCAATAACTTATGGAAAAATGGTGATTTTTTTTTTCTTTTCTTTCCCATCTGATTTTAAGGAAAACATCTTCACTCAAGCAGTGATCGGAAATAAGGTAGAAAATTTATTTGGAGGTGGTTAAAATGACATTGACTGTAAGGAAATTTTACTATCAGGAAAGGCCAAAGAGGTGGCCGACACTTTAAAGGTAAGTGGATAATTATAGGCGCGTGTGCCAAAAGAAAACAGTGATGATGGTTAAAAATGTGAAGGTTGAATTATGGTTTGGAATATTGACATTCCTTCTGATGACTGTGCAATACCCAACCGTAATAGTAGTTGGTAAAGGTTTAATTCGTGTAATCGCCAGGAACGGGCTATCTATCTTAGGAGGTACTATCTTGAGAATAATCCAGGACCATGTTTCAAAAAGGACTAAACGAACCTTTGAGTTAAGTCTTCTATTTAAGGCATATGACTAAGAATGGTATTAACCTGCTATCGTTGCTTTGATTGAAACTCTTCTGCAATTTTATCTACTTCATGTCATGAAAGTACGTCAGAGTTTGGAGTGTTCTTCGTGAATTGTGATTGGTGGTTATGTTAACTCCTTAGGAGAATTAGATACGAGATGTATGGACTCCGTATGGTTAGCTATTAAGATTTTATGGAAAAGTGAATGACGACAGTAGGTCAGTGGTGGACCATAGTAAGGCAGCAATGATTCTGCGAGTAATGAGCTGATTACAACCGTGAGAGTTGTATTGGAATGGGTGTTGAGATTGAGTACCACTAATCGGGTCGTGGTAGTGTATACGTTATCATTGATAGACTAATTAAGTAGAGTATCTACCTAGTGAATTATTATTCTTTCTTATCAATAGAGAGTCGTATTATTATACGAGGAAGGTTGCGGTGCAAGCATAGAACTCTAGTAACGGTGATGTCTAAAATGAGATCCCAGGTTCGATTTTCGATATCGAGGGAGTTTCAAAGGTAATTGTGTATAAGCTAGAGGAAGTGCATGGGTCCATAGAATGATGGACGGAATAGCAAATATTTAAGCATGTGAAATGCGATGCGATAATACTCGATGTTGATATAAATACATATATGTTTTGTTCTCCTATGACAAACCTCTATAGTTCAGAGGTAGATTCCAAGCCAGATATTTTATGGCAATATTTTTTTTACATATATATACAATTCTCTTCAGTTCGCTCTTTTCTCTTCTTTTCATTTCATGTAAGCTGAGAAGAACAACCCTTCCAGAAGGGGAGGTATTGCCGAATGACTATCTATCTTTGTGATAGAAGCCTAGTAGGATACCAACTATTGTTTAATTGCTTGTCAAGTACTAAAGGCTGGCCATCTTCTGTACTAACTATGCGAGATAACAAGTGTTCATGATCATAGTGATCTCTCAATAAATTCTTTTACTTCTATATGAAGGATTAAGCTTTCGAAAATAGAAACAGCTGAAAAAGGAGTAGTAAAGTTATGGTGGTATTCAGAATGGGAATAAATTCGTAATACTAAGGTTGACGTGGTTATTAAAAGGTTATAGAACGCTAACGAGCAAAAGTATAACCAGTATAATATTAGGAACGGAAGGTAGTAGCGATTACGAACTGGAAAAGAATGGGTATTGAGAAGCAAAAGCTCTAATGCTAAACGCTATAATGAGAGTCTGTGCAATAGACTTGAAAAAATTTGGAATGATCACTTAACGCGGATTTAGTTATATCACGACAATAGATCATATATCATTATCGAGGTGTCACCTTATGAGATCCTTGAGGGAAGATAATGTCGATCTCCCTTATGTTAGGATGAAGTTGTAGAGCGCAAGATGCTCGGACCCGCAGTAGTCCAAAGGACCAGGGATATAATAGATCTAATCGGAGGACGGCTGGTAGTAACCCAAGATGGACATAAGAGGTATGCTGATTTGACTCAAAAAGGACAAAGAGTATGAAATAGGGGGCCTAGTAATGTTATAGGTATCCCCTTGGAAACCCTTGAAAAAGGATTGATGAGGTTCGGAAAGAAAGGAAAGCTAAGTCTACAATTTGTTGGACCCTTGGATATATTAAGACGTTTGAGAAGTTAGCATATGAGCTAGCCCTACCCCCGAACCTGTAGCAAGTTCATAACGTGTTCCACGTATCAATGTTAAGGAAGTGTAATTCGGATGCCAGACAAATAGGGGCATATGAGCGCATAGACATGCAACCAGACGTAACCTATATGGAGCAACCAGGAAGGGTATAGAGTAAAAAGGAATGAGTGCTTAGGAGAAGGGTTATCAAACTAGTAAGAGTTTGATGGTAGAACCACAATGTGGGAAAATTTACTCGAGAGTTAGAAAGTGCAATGCTAAGAGAGTATCCCTATTCATTTTCTATCTGATTCCGGGACGGAATCCTTTTAAGGAGGGGAGACTGTAATAACCCCAATTTTTGGGAAATTTTTGAAACCCTTATGAATAGTGTTTTTGCTGAATGAGAAAACTTTTCATGCCACACTATGTAGGGGTTCTGATATGGATATTCTGAGATTTTATTAGTACTTTATATGGGATATAAGTGTATGTAAAGATCGTCAGAATCCAAATCCGAACACTTTGATTTTTCCCGGAAATACACTAGATACGGAAAGATTTGAGAAAAAGGTAACAGGATAAAAAGGATTTAAATTAAAGGATTATAGGAGAGGATCATAAAAGGAATATAATATATTGAGAAAGGTTAAGGGAACCTAAGTAATAAGATCCCGGGTATGATCCTTCAAACGATAAACGAGAACGAAAGTTAAGCGAACTGTATAACAGATCAGCGGTCATTAGGCAAACGATTAGGAAGTTAATCAAAGGGATTAGTGGGAATGATGTCATCCAACCAATAGAAAGAGGACAAGGAAGGGAGGATGACATCATGAGGGTGACACAAGCATGACAAGGGAAGGAAGGAGGTGTGGTTGAATGAGAACCACACAAAATCAAGGGCAACTAGGTAATTTACTAAAACAAACACAAAAATCAAACCAACCAAGCCAAGCAAATCATTTTTCATCAAAATCAAAAAGAAACCAAGGCATTGTTCTTCATGCTCTCGGCCAAAACAGAACCAGAACACTAAAACTGCTGTATCTCCTTCATTTCTCACTCAAATATTGTGTTCTATAGCTCATTGGAAAGGTATTGAGATGGCCTACAACTCTTGTTCACAAGTCTCGTCCAAATAATCATGGTAAGACCCTCATTTTTACAGTTCTTTAAATCGGACTTTTAGAAACTTCAAAGCCTAACTTTGTGTTCTTGATTTCTTTGGAAAGATCAAGCTTGTAGGAGGCTCCCTAAGGCTTCCTAGAAACTTAACACCTCCCAAGGAAGGTATAAACTTCAAACCCTAGCCTTTACTTTATTTGTTAGTAAGTTTAATGGTTGGTGTTGTGAAATGAGAAGCATGGATTGTGATTATTAGTAGTTTGGTTTGATTTGGAAGTGTTTTTGGTAATTGAAACTTGATTATAGTTCATAGGTCTTGATTGTGGTTGTTTGAGTTGAAAACCTTGGAGATTATGGACTGATGTGGTATGGTTTAGGTGAAGTTTTGTTGTATTGATGGATATGAGTTGGTTGGTGGTTAATTGGAGTAGTTTAAAATTGGGAAATCGCGTAAACATAGCCGTCGTAACGTCCGATTTTCTTTGGACTGTTTTATGCATAACATTAGGACCCGAGAACCCCCTGCTAGATTATCACCACTGCCATGTTTAGATAGCTCATGTTACGAGCTTCGTTTTGATATGTAGTTCGTTCAATTCCGATACACGGTTTAGGAGAAACGACCGTTTCAAGTAACGGCGTTTCGTGAACGAAACTTTTCCCCTCGCCTTACTTTGAAACATAGGTTAAAGACCAAAAAGGGTTAATTAATGCATGAAACATTTATGGTAAGTGTGTTAGGCAGTTGGTAAGACACTCGCGAAGGAATCGCCTTAAAACTCGTAAAGGTTAAATTATTAAAAATGGTGGAGCCGAGGGTACTCGAGTGACTTAAGAGAATCAGTAAGCGCAAAACGAGCGTTAGAGTCTGAGTTGGTTAGAGTATAGATTTACAAGTGACTTTGGTTTAATTCCAACTTACTTGTTGTTTATAGGTTACCAGACTCGTCCCGAGCCATTCGTAACCCCCAGTCGCTCAGGCAAGTTTTCTACCCGATATACTGTTGTTGTGATGTAAATATATGTATATGCATTATCCTGTGATAGTGCATGATTGTTATTAGCAAATTTTGCGATATATTGGAGCATGCTGATATGGTATATATGCATATCTGTTTCGTAATCTGGTTATCTATCTGTTGATTTCAATGCTTATAGTTGCATAATACCTATGCTAGAAATAAGCAAGTAGTTGCGTATACCCTTAGTATAGGGGATAAAAGGTGAACATATTTCTAAACCGGGAGTCGATGTTCCCGAGTATATTATATATATATATATATTTATATATATATGGATATAGTTTTTAAAACTATGGATCGAATAAGGTTTATTCGATACCTTTATTTTACTTAATTGAATATTAATTTGAGTATTCATTCGAGGGCTTATGACTCAGTTTATTTTATTATTTGAATATTATTTGAATATTCATTCGAGGGCTTATGACTCAGTTTATATTATTATTGAATATTACTTGGATATTCATTTGAGGATGTATGACTCCTTTATTTTATGAATATTATTTATAGTATTCATTCGAGGTATTATGACTCCGCTTATTACTTAATAATATTCTTTATTGTATTAAAGAATAAGGTGTCGATAATCAAATTTACTATTGATTATTCAAATAAAGATATTACTTTCGTATAAGTATATCTTTGATTATTTGCTATTCATTTCAAGTATAAGTTTTAATACTTCTACTTCAATTATTTTATAAAGATTATTTTTTATGGGAATATTATTTAAATAATAATATTCAGACATTTTCTAAATATTTTGGGGATTGATTTATTTTATTAAATCAGCATCACTCCAAACATTCTTAAAAATATTTTGCGAGTCTTCAAAATGATTTTTAAAAGTTAGAGCGGATCCTAAAACTCATTTTTATATTTAAGATTCTCCTTTCGAAGGGAATTTAAATACTCGCTCAAAACCTGAGGGATCCGGCTCTGTGGTGTGTTTTATATTCGCAACAAGGTTGCTGTTTTGTTAAATGAATCGATTACTTACCCAACACTCGGGAAGTAAAATTCTTGGAACAAGTTAATCCATTAACAGGCATCGCCTGGGAAATATCGGTGAGTTCTCCTTTCCAAATAGATACGACTTCTTGGTGGAGCCGTATCAACAAGTTTCTACTTGGGGAAAGTGGGGACAAGCTTTACGTTTCAGAGTCATGGATTTCATCTGAACTAGGAGTGGCGTAAGTGGCCGAGTAGCGCCGGCCCAGCCTTATTATATTGGCCCAAATGGCCTGGAAGTTCCGCTAAGGCGGTCCATTCCTTAGGAGTTCAGTGTTCGGTTGACAAGTAAATCCGACAGGTTCTCCTCTACATGTAGAAAATGGTGGGGTTGTACTACTACGACTGATCATCGTAAGTGGTCTTCCTGGCACGGCAAACTCCCGTAATGAGTTCATCATCCAATTGGATAATTTCTGCAACACTACCCAGAGCACTTCGATAGAAAGGCTACGGTTGGGCGATTGTTGAGTGTTGGCAGGGTCAAGTTTTCAAAATGATGTTTACATCAAATGAAGTATCTCGTAACTTCATTTTATTTTGATAATATTTTAAAGATTTAATCTATTCAAATCTTGCCTTATAGTCTCATCTATGTGATGAACTTTTGAAGCTAATTATAACTTGAACGGTGGTAGTTCAAGTAGTATTTGGGAAAGATATAAGTATATTGGGGTATCTTGTAACTTCATCTTTTAAACCTATATCTAATTAATAATTGTCTTATGAATGACAAAGATTTTCAGAAAAACGTTGAGACAAGGTTAGATATATGAGATCACCTTGCAACGATATTTTTTTTTATATACAGTTATACACTGGGACTTTGTGTATATTGTGCATGGAAGAGGACTTCCAATATTTTGAAAAGTATATATGTATATATATATATACTGAATATTTTGCGACTTCATCGCATTAAGATATCAACTTGGTTCATTTCTTTTGACCAAGACTTTCATGAGTACTATGAGAAGGCTCATATATTGTTAATCATTATACATATTATTTTGGTGGGCTTGCTGCTCACCCTTGCTTTCTTCTTTCATCACACAACATCAGATAGACAAGATGAACCGGACCAAGCTCCCGATTCGCAAGAGGTTAAGAGACGTTCCGCAGTTTTCTAGAAGCACTGATGCCGCCATAGCTGAGGTAGGAACTACCAATAGGCTAGGCTTTCAACTTTTGATGTATCAGATTATGTATATTTATGAATTGTAATAATGGCAAAGAAATGTAAATTTATTCAGAAACCTGTTTAAGGTGTATTGGCATATAATTGTGGAATAAAACGACTTGATTATTTTTGGATATTCATCTCTGAGACTATAACTTGTGGTGTGTGTGTTTATTGTGGGGTCACAGTACAGAGTAGTTGATTATTTATTAAGATTGGGTGTTGTTAAGGGAAATGGAACTCGTGACAACCCGGATCCCCGACCCCGGATTTGGGGGTGTTACAATTCCTATATTTCCTTTAGCCAGGCTTTGGCCTCAACTGGGTCAACTTGTTCCTTGGAACACTGAGAGCTTAGCGATTTAAATGTCCTGAAAGAATTTCCCACTACATTGTTTCCCTCAAGGTGGTGGTTGGGAAATAAAGTATAAGTTCTGTTTAGACAGGTCCATGAATTTCCGTATAGGAGTACCGTCTCGGGTCCTCTTACCTCGCTCGACTTCTGTTTTCTTAGTCTAAATATTTCTTCCTACTCCCCATAATTGGGGTCATCTTTTAATTTGAAATCCTCATTTTTCACTTTATTATATTATGGGTTCCTTATATCTTAATTGCGACCTCCCTGATTATCACATTCAAGGTTTGACCCTAATCTTATTCCTTGTGGGGGCATATTACTTGGAAAAATTTTGAGAATCTCTGGATATTTGTCTTACTTACTTTGCTTAAGTTTTTCCCTCGTTTAGTCCTTGCACGATTGCAAATTATGAATTCTTAAGTTCGATAAACTTCATGACACTCTCTTAAGTGTTAATAGAGCAATTAACAATATGATCTTATCACAACAACTCATCTGAACTGAATTTAATGAATATATACATAACCATTTGTTCGAGGGTACAACAACTGAACATATTAAAGAGAATTACATCATTTGATCTGATCGCTTATAACCCAAAAGTACTACCATAGATAATCATCTAGTCATTAAAATTAATCATTCATAACTTAGGCTAATCCTCCAAAAGCGGTGCTACATGAAACCCTTGTCTGATTGCTCTGGCTCTGCACACTACCATGGATCAAGAAATGCGAGCACGCACGACATCCCTAACCTGCTCCATCACAGAGGTGATGAGGTCTAAGATAGTTGCAAGTAGAGCTGGATCAATCTGACCCTCACGATGGCCTCTAGCTGTAACACGGGTGGTAGCCTCAATCCTTTCCATGCTATGAGCTAATCCCGCCAGAAGTACCCCGCCCTCAATCCTTGGTGCAGTAAGTCGATCCAACAGATCACTCCTAACATTACGGGCCTCGGACAGGCCACCCAAAGTCATATGATAATTGGCGATAAGAGAAGCTTGAGTGGTAGCATCTAGCAGTCCATGGGGTGCAGGTGGTGCAGACCCAGGAGATCCAAATGGATAACCAAGCACGGTATCAGGTGACAATGGTGTAGGAGATAAAGGTGACATTTCCTCAGTAGGTGCTGGGCTCTGTACCGGGGATGGAACAGGAATTGGTGGAACCTCATGGATGTCTACAGGAACCTCTGAAAGAGGGTCTGATACTGGTATAATTGGTGTCGTGGAAGGCCCCACTCCTTCTGCCCTCATTAACCTTTGTGCCCTTGGTAACTCTTCATCCTCTAGTGCCACCCTCATGGCCATTCTTGCTCTGGTAGTCGCCCTGACTACGGTCATCAATTCCTCAGCGGTCCTCTCTTCATTCTCATTAGGATCCTCCATGAGATCCTCATCAGCCACAACATTTTCAATATGAACCTCATCCGGTTCCTCATTAGGGTACTCTATCGGATTCACAATTTGATCTCCAACTTGTAATAAAACATCCTCATGCTGATGCTCCTGAACCTCAGGGTTCGGTGCCCCGCTGCCCTATACGAGAACGAACTATGTTACTATCACGATATTTATAAGGGTTCCCGTAAGGGTTTTAACTATCAGTACTACGTTAGGTAGCCCGAATATGAACTTGGCAAGAGTTCTTATTATCTTAGTGAACTTATTATCTTAACGTCACATCATCTCTGAGGTTTATAACGCTTAGCTCTGATACCAATTCTGTAACACCCCCAAATCCGGGGTCGGGGATCCGGGTTGTCACGAGTTCCATTTCCCTTAATAACACCCAATCTTAATACACAATCAACTACTCTGTACTGTGACCCCACAATAAACACACACACCACAAGTTATAGTCTCAGAGATGAATATCCAAAAATAATCACAAGTCGTTTTATTCCACAATTATATGTCAATACACCTTTAAAAGGTTTCTGAATAAATTTACATTTCTTTGCCATTATTACAATTCATAATTATACATAAGCCTGGTTCATCAATAGTTGAAAACCTAGCCTATTGGTAGCTCCTACCTCAGCTACGGCGGCATCAACGCTTCCAGAAGACTGCGCAACGTTTTCTAACCGCTTGCGAATCAGGAGCTTGGTCATGTTCATCTTATCTATCTGATGTTGTGTGATGAAAGAAGAAAGCAAGGGTGAGCAGCAAGCCCACCAAAATAATATGTATAATGATTAACAATATATGAGCCTTCTCATAGTACTCATGAAAGTCTTGGTCAAAAGAAATGAACCAAGTTGATATCTTAATGCGATAAAGTCGCAAAACATTCAGTATATATATATACATATATACTTTTCAAAATATTGGAAGTCCTCTTCCATGCATAATACACACAGAGTTCCAGTATATAACTATATAAAAATATCGTTGCAAGGTGATCTCATATATCTAACCTTGTCTCAACGTTTTTCTGAAAATCTTTGTCATGCATAAGATAATCATTTACTAGATATAAGTTTAAAAGATGAAGTTACAAGATACTCCAATATACTTATATCTTTTCGAAATACTACTTGAACTACCACCATTCAAGTTATAATTAGTTTCCAAAGTTCATCATATAGATGAGACTACAAGACCAGATTTGAATAGATTAAATCTTTAAAATATCATCAAAATAAAATGAAGTTACGAGATACTTCATTTGATGCAAACATCATTTTGAAAACTTGACCCTGCCAACACTCAACAATCGCCCAACCGTAGCCTTTCTATCGAAGTGCTCTGGGTAGTATTGCAGAAATATCCAATTGGATGATGAACTCATTACGGGAGTTTGCCGCGCCAGGAAGACCACTTACGATGATCAGTCGTAGTAGTATAACCCCACCATTTTCTACATGTAGAGGAGAACCTGTCAGATTTACTTGTCAACCGAACACTGAACTCCTAAGGAATGGACCGCCTTAGCGGAACTTCCAGGCCATTTGGGCCAATATAATAAGGCTGGGCCGGCGCCACTCGACCACTTACGCCACTCCTAGTTCAGATAAAATCCATGAATCTGAAACGTAAAGCTCGTTCCCCCTTTCCCCAAGTAGAAACTTGTTGATACGGCTCCACCAAGAAGTCGTATCTAGTTGGAAAGGAGAACTCACCGATATTTCCCAGGCGATGCCTGTTAATGGATTGACTTGTTCCAAGAATTTTACTTCCCGAGTGTTGGGTAAGTAATCAATTCATTTAACAAAACAGCAACCTTGTTGCGAATATAAAACACACCACATAGCCGGATCCCTCAGGTTTTGAGCGAGTATTTAAATCCCCTTCGAAAGGAGGATCTTATATATAAAAATGAGTTTTGGGATCCGCTCTAACTTTTTAAAAAATCATTTTGAAGACTCGCAAAACATTTTCAAGAATGTTTGGAGTGATGCTGATTTAACAAAATAAATCAGTCCCAATATATTAGAAAATATCTGAATATTATTATTTAAATAATATTTCCATAAAGAATAATCTTTATAAAAATAATTGAAGTAGAAGTTTTAAAACTTATACTTGAAATGAATATTAAATAACCAAAGATATACCTATACGAAAGTACTATCTTTATTTGAATAATCAAAAGTGAGTTTGATTATCGACACCTTATTCTTTAATAAAATAAAGAATATATCTCAGCAAATAATCGGAGTCATAGATCCTCAAATGAATATTTAAATAATATTCAATAAATAAAATAAGCTGAGTAATAAGCCCTCGAATGAATATTCGAAATAATATTCAATAATAAAATAAAGAAGTCATAAGTCCTCGGATGAATATTCGAAATAATATTCAATAATAAAATAAAGGAGTCATAAGTCCTCGGATGAATATTCGAAATAATATTCAATAATAAAATAAAGGAGTCATAAGTCCTCAGATGAATATTCGAAATAATATTCAATAATAAAATAAAGTTATCGAATAAACCTTATTCGATTAATAGTATTGAAAACTATAACCATATATATATATAAATATATATATATAAAATCTACTCGGGATCCTCGACTCCCGGTTTTAGAAAATGTTTTCACCTTTGGGTCCCTATACTAAGGGTATATGCAAATTACCGCTATTCTCTAGCATAGGTATTATGAACTGAACCAACAGATATATATGGCAAGAATACGAAACAGGCATGCATATATATACCATATCAGCATGCTTCAATATATCGCAAAATTTGCTAATTAACCAACATGCATCTATCACAAGATAATGCATATACATATATACATCACAACAACAGTATAACGGGTAGAAAACTTGCCTGAGCGAATGGGGGTGATAAAAGGCTCGGGACGAGTCTGGTAACCTATAAACAACAAGTAAGTTGGAATTAAACCAAAGTCACTTGTAAATCTATACTTTAACTAACTTAGACTCTAACGCTTGTTTTGCGCTTACTGATTCTCTTAAGTTACTCGAGTACCCTCGGCTCCACCATTTTTAATAATTTAACCATTACGAGTTTTTAAGGCGATTCCTTCGCGAGTGTCTTACCAACTGCCTAACATACTTAACATAATTGTTTCATACATTAATTAACCCTTTAAGGTCTTTAACCTATGTTTCAAAGTAAGGCGAGGGGAAATGTTTTGTTCGCGAAACGCCGTTAATTAAAACGGTCGTTTCTCCTAAACCGTACATCGGAACCAAACGAACTACATATCAAAACGAAGCTCGTAACATGAACTATCTAAACATGGTAATGGTCAAAATCTAGCAGGGGGTTCTCGGGTTCTAATGTTATGAACAAAAGCAGTCTAAAGTAAATCGGACATTACGACGGCTATATTTACGCGATTTCCCAATTTTGATACCCTTCCAATTCAACCCATGATCAAGCCACAATCACATCCCAATCCAAACTCCATCCATACAACATCCTAACAGCCCCAATCAATTCAATATTAACATTTATACTTATGCTTAAGCTTGAATTTAACTATACTTAAGTTCTTTTAACCAAAACAACAAGATTCACCATCCATTTCACTACCACTCCAACCCAATTTCTAAACCAACAAGCATTAAGCTACTATATCACCATAAAAAATAGAATCATCCTATTTAACAAAGTAAAGCTAGGGTTTGGAGATGATATACCTTCCTTGAAGTGGTGTGAGTAGCTAGGAAGCCTTAAGAAGTCTTGAGATGACTTGGGGATGCTTGGATCTTAAAGGAAAAACAAGAAAATCAAGTTAAAATTCTTGAAGTCACTATTCATTGTCTTCTTCATTGATTTCTTGAAGAAGATTGTGAATGATTTGGAGGCTTAAACTCATAGAATAGCCATAACTATGCATAAGGAATACTAGGGAATTATCTTACCAATTTAGGAAGCCTTGAACTTGAATTTTAAAAATTGTTTTCTTTGAAAATGGCAAAAGTCGAGAGCAAAGGGAGGATGAAGGAGAATTTTGTGTTTTTGTTTTGATGAAAATGAATATTTGCTTGGTTGGTTGAATTAGTTTTGTTTTGTTTTAGGTCAATTACCCATTTACCCTTGATTTTGTGTGGTTAATATTCCACCACATTTCCTTCCCTCTTATGTCATGCTTGCATCACTTTGTGATGTCATCACCCCTCCTTTGTCCTCTTTCTATTGGTTGGATGACACCATCCTCTCTTATCCCTTTGATTAACTTCCTAATTGTTTGCCTAATGACCGCTGATCTGTTATACGGTTCGCTTAACTTTCGTTCTTGTTTCTTGTTTGAGGGATCATACCCGGGATCTTATTACTTGGGTTTCCTTAACCTTTCTCCATACATTATATTCCTTTTATGATCCTCTCTTATAATCCTTTAATTTAAATCCTTCTTATCCTGTTACCTTATACTCAATTCTTTCCGTATGTAGAAGATTTCCGGGAAAAAATCAAAGTGTTCGGAATTGGATTCTGACGATCTTTACATACACTTATATATCATGTAGAGTACTAATAAAATCTCAGAATATCCATAACAGAACCCCTACATAGTGTGGCATGAAAAGTTTTCTCATTCAGCATAATCTGCAAAATCACTATTCATAAGGGTTTCAAAAATTTCCAAAAATTGGGGTTATTACACAAAGAGTTTGGTTTTATCAAAAACGTAGATGAACCATGTGTCTACAAAAGGGTTAGTGGGAGCGTGGTAACATTTCTTGTATTGTATTGAAAGAGAGTTGACACACATAACAACATAGCAGACCCACTCACAAAGCCATTTTCTGAAAGTCACTTTGATCGTCATAAAGACAGGATGGGTATTAGATACCAAAGTGATTGGCTTTAGTATAACTGGGAGATTGAAAGAGATATGTCCTAAGTCCAATCACGTATGAGGATTTAGGAATAACTTTTATGTAATCTGTTTTGATTTCATTGATATTAATAAAAAACTTATTTTGATTTTTTATTACGGGCTCTATCTATTTAAGTGTTTAAATAAGATATACCATAGTTTAGAGTAAAGCTTTTTATGGATTATGATGAGATCATAATAGTGAGACCTAAAAGATGATAACTCTAAACTTAAATTGTTCCTGGTCATAGGATTACTAACTGGTAATTAATAATCCGCAAAGATTGGTATATACTATGCTTGCTCCCTTCAGGAGGATGTCTATTCTCATAGATATTTGTGTGGTGACACTATAGCTAGTATGTAGGTGCTTATTATAGAATAAGTTCACTGAACATGACTCGCACAGCTGAACAACTGATGGAGTTCACTCACGTGTCAGCAGTTGTTCACATAGTGATAGTTGTACAAGTATCCTTAGACTTGAGGTCATCATAGTCATCTTGTGTACACTGAACTATGCTTTGGTTTAGTTCTTAGTCTCCAGGGACAATTATTAGGGCTCTACTGGGTATAGGAATTTATACACGAAGATAGTGTATGATCGATAAAGGATCTACCCCTTCCAGTGAAGGAAGAGAATTTTCTAAGCTGATCCACTTATGCTAGTTCAGGAATCTCTGGCCAGAGTGAATGAAATTAGAAAGAAGTTTCTAATTTACATAGAACTGGGCATAGTGAATGGAAAAGCAAATGATTAAATTAGATAGGCTTGACACAAGATCCATGCCTTGTTTTTAATCAGGACATTGGTGGGTAGAAGGAGTTAATTGTACGGTAACTATTCACTGACAGGTTCTTGGTATTCTAAGCAGTGAATTCATATTATCCAGATAGTCGCGATATGTTGAGAAGCATCACTCACGATGTAGAATAAATATTATTAATTAGTTAATTATATTTAGTGAATTTTAATATTCATATAAATAATTAATAAAAGTTTATTATTATTTATTTCTACTACCGGCATAATATTGAACCTACAGGGTCACACCATAAAAGAATATTTCCTTTGATGAATAATGAGAGAGAGAATTATTTTTCTAAATAGTTAAGAAAAAGGAATAATGATTAAAATAGTTTTAATTATTATTAAAGCATTTTATGAAGATAAAATGTGGGGGTTAAAATATATAAAGATATATTATAAAACCCTAGGAGAGTCCTATAAATAGAATGAGATGGATGGCTCATTTGACAAGACACACAATTTTGGTTTTGTGAAAACCCTAGCCTCCATCTTCTTCTTCTCTCTCTCTCTCCCAAAACTCCATTTTTATAAAAGCTTAGTTTTATAAAAAGGTTCATCGAAGCGGATCGTTCTTGGTGGATACCGGTAGAGTGCTTCACACACTGAGGAGCAACTGCTAGCACTCCAATTTTTAAAGGCTTCGATTCACGAGGTATGATTTCGATTCCTCAGTTTTTCCCTTTTATATGTTTTTCTATATATGCGGTATATGGTTTTTACGGAATAATTGTTATTTCACGCTTCCGCTCATCCGTAAATTCCATCACACCTATCTTCAGAATCTGAAGTGTCTGCCCAGTTTTTCTTCTTTGTGATAAGTGCATGTCCTTTATCATTTTTTCCTTTCTTGTAGTCAGGAGAGATGTGGCCTCTTTCACCATAATTGTAGCATTTGACATTTGAGTTGTCTCCTCTATCAGACTTTCCTCCTTTGCCTTCAGACTTTCTGAACCCTTTCTTTTCAGAACTTCCACCTTTTCTGGAAAACTTCTTACCCTTTCGGAATTTCTTATAAGCTATCTTTGTGATACCCTTCACCATGAGAGCACACAGTTGCATCATCTCTGCATCAACATCAACTTCAGATAAATTTTCAGATTCTGAATCATCATCATCAGTATTTGATGACTCTGAATCAGACTGTATGATGAGAGCCTTTCCTTTGCCCCTCTTTGAGACAACCACTTTTGGAGATTCCTCCTCAGCTTTAAGAGCAACTATCTTTGACTATCTTCCATGCGTTTTGCTCCTTTGATCCATCTCAAGTTCATGAGTCTTGAGCATACCATAAATTTCATCAAGAGTGGTTTCAGCAAGGTCATAGTTGTCTCTTATGGTAGTAGACTTCAAATCCCAATTTTCAGGAAGAGCTAAAAGGAACTTTAGATTTGAATCTTCAAGATCATATTCCTTGTCCACCACTGACATATCATTCAAGAGTTTGACAAACCTGTCATATAAATCAGTTAATGACTCATCAGCTTTTGAGTCAAAGTGTTCATACTCTTGAGTGAGTATAGTCTTCCTGTTCTTTTTGATTGCATCAGTTCCCTGGAATCTTGTCTCAAAAGCATCTCATATCTCCTTTGCAGTCTTGAATCCAATTACCTTGTTTGACATGACATTATCAATTGCACTATGCAGCAGATGCCTTACCCTTGCATCCTTGGCAATAGATGAGATGTCTTCAGTTGTGTACTAACTTTTCTCCTTTGGTATCATCATTGCTGGTGGATCAGCAACTGCAACAGAAAGCTTGGTAGGCTTATATAGTCCATCATTAATTCTATCAAGGTATTCTGGATCTGTGGCTTCCAGAAATATAGCCATATTTACCTTCCATATAGGATACTCAGATACTCTCAATAAGGGAACCCTAATACTCTCATATCGACTATGTGTTTGATTATTTTGAGTATCTTGAGTTTTGGTGGGCTTAGGTGGGGTTTGTGTTTCTTCAGACATGATTGTAAACTGGATCTTACTATTTGTAAATCAACAGAGAGGCTCGGATACCACTTGTTAGGTCACACAACACTATAGAAGGGGGTTGAATATAGTGTTTATATACAAGTATGTAACATTAATCAAGTATATTCAATATAATAAACTCTGTTACAATAGAACAGTTGTTCTCTCTCAGTGATGAACAATATCACTAAGAGCTGCTAGGTTACAATGTATAATCTTTCTCGTGAATGATAACACATATAGTGTAAACCCTAAGTTGTGTTTATATAGTACACAGTTACAAGATATCTTCTAATTGATATGGAATATAATTATGTCTCCTAAAATATATCAATCAGATATTATCTTCTATAAGTCTTCTAACTCTTTATGCATATCTTCTATTATTTTAGTCATGATCATTTCCTGTAAATCAGCTGCTTTCCTTATCTGAAGTATCCGCACTTAAGTCCTGATATAAATCTTGACGCCCTTAAGTTCTGATATAAGCTTCGACTTTAGTAAATTCTGATTTCCAGTAAGTCCTGATATTATGTTCTGAAACTAAACACAACAGATTAGACATGACATCTCAAATATATCTAACATCCAAGATAAACAGTCAAAAAACAATCCAACAGCTGGACTGACAAGTCTACAAAAAGCAGTTTGAAGAGTGTGCAAGATCAATGACAAAGATTAACTGACAGAGGAAGATTAAAGTGAACACGGGTTGCTAAAGATATGCTAAGCCAGAAATGGAAGATCTGTTTTTCTATAAATAGAAATGACAAAAGACAGTTTAGAAAAGATAATAGCATGTTTTATTATCCACTGTGTAAACCAACAGTTAACTGAGTTATAAAGTTAACACTGGTCCTTAGTCAGTTGTAACAATTTAGATCAGATTTCTTGTAACACTCTCAAGTAGAAGCTAAGCTCTTTATCAACTAAGATCCTAGAAATTTTTTAGCAAAACAGCCTTAATTTTAATATAAAAATTAAGTGAGTTTTGAAGATTTGTGTTCTTTACTTTTCTGCAAGTTTAAATTCTACATGAACACATTTCACTACAAGAATCAATTTACTTTGTTCAATCATAAACATTCAAGAAAAGCTCAAAAACAGTAAAACACATTCACCCCTCTCTCTGTGTTATTCATTTCCTAACAAAAGGTATAGAAAAATTCCTAAAATATTAGGAAAAATCACGAAAAATACCCGGAGGTATAGAAAAATTCCTAAAATATTCGGAAAAATTACGGAAAATACCCAGAAGTACAGAATAATTCCTAAAATATTAGGAAAAATACCTGGAGGTACGACAAAATTCTTAAAAATTTAGAAACAATACTTGTGAGTACGAGATAATCCCCAAAAATTAAGGGAAAAATACTAGAAAATTCCTAAATATAGGAACAAGATAAGAAAATGAGTATGAAAAATTATGAAAATTTCATAAATTATCTTGAAGCCTCGGATAAGGCAAATTTTTGTAAATGTGTAGGTCGCTCCACAGTTTACGCTAAAAACTATACCCCTGATACGGTAAGAGATAACTTAACTTCTACGAAATATCAAGTGTGTTTCCCAGAAGTTGGGGGCAAATGATAGGGAATACAAAATAACCCTAATTGTGGAGTTAATGTCGCATCAATCAGACCTGATTTGGTCAAAGGGAAAAGCCTAGTTAATAAAGGGGCCAATTAAACAGCCCAATAAATGTGTTCAAATAAGTAACTAGTTCTAAGGAAACTAATTCCTGCTTTCTAGGATTCCAAAGTCCAATAAAAAAAGGAGACTTTCCCACCAAGTCATCCAATTCTACCCTAATTCCTCGACTCTCGACGTCTATATAAAGGGTCTTACCCCTTCAACATCAAGGGCACATTTTGGACAAGAGTTCCATACGTCACCACCATGAAACCACGTCCTAGAGCACAACTCTAAACATCACAAAGACGTGAAGGCATCCTACAAACCACAAAGCCATTACCTGGAACGACGTTTTAGACTTAGTCCTTGGAGGACATGAAAGTCACTGCGTCCTTGATGAGCTCTCGCTGCCATAGCCCTGAGGGCAAACATCACCAAGAACTACGTTTTGCCTTGATTTTTGGCATACGCCAAGGTACATAGACATCTTGTGATGGTAGATTAAAGCCACGAAACACAAGCGCAACCATTAAAGTTTGAAACTTATCAAACCCTAACATTAAATACACGCAATAAATAAATACATGTTTTTTATCCACAACATCTACCATCATGATAGAATATATAATAATTTTATAATAATTTTTAAAAATTAATTCTTTCATACTGTTTAAATCAGAAAATAATATTTATTCCATTTTAGTTGTCTTGTTTAACTTTTTACGGTCAAAATTAACTCACCATCTACATAATCTTTTTATTATTTTGTTAAAACATTGAAAGATATATATTAAAATAAATTATATGTACTCGGTAATAATATAATTTTAAAGATATTTTCAATCATATATTATTTAAGATTTTCAGTAGTTGATTAGACTAATTTTACCGAGGTGAACCAGCATTCCCCAACGGCCAAACAGCAAAACCGTGATTACATTCCAAATTCCAATCTAGATCTTCTCATGGTCCTTTTTATTCACAAATCACAATCCCCCTGGATTCTCTAGTCTCTACTCGTGAATAAAGAAGCTTCGGAGCAGTGTTCCATTTTCCAAACGTGACCACAAGTACAAATCTTCAGTCGTACATAGTACCATTACTTATTTTTTATGTTACACTGTCTATGCCCCAATCTCTCTGCTCCTACTCAACAAGATAGTAAACCCAAGCGCGTACCCTATTATTAGTAGCTTCTAACAAACAACCCGAGTAGTCTAATATGCTAGTAGTACTCTACTAATTATTTTTTCTGAAACTTCCTTTGCTCCATCCTCTCTACACGTTTGCTTTCTTCTCAATCCTCTTCTTACATACCTATTTATACATGGATTACTCTTTTCTTTCACTTCCACTTTCACTTGAACAACAAACATATATATCATCTACCTTGTTATGGAAATTACTTCTGTTCCTTTTCTTAACCAACAACAAGAAGAAGACTTCTCAAATTTCTTTGGCCTTTTACAACAACTTGACTCTTCTCACATGGATGATGATGCTACTGGTAATAAAAAGAGGCAGAGAAGTGATGAGTTTCAAGGATTTCAGAGCTACCCAGGTCAGGATTTAGTCACTTCTTTGGTTGGACATAACGGCTCGGGTCAACAAAATTTCTCATTCGGGTCGGGTCAGCAGGTTGCTACATCCAATTATCAGTCATGGGATGCTCAAAATTTCAAGAAAATGAGTGATTATGATACCCTTTTCGGTGATCAGTATAGTGATGTGAGTGAATTTGGTGAATTACGCGATAAGCGAGCTCGTAGTGAAGCAGCCGGAGGTGAAAGTAGTGCTGCTGTGCACGGCGGTGGAGGGCAGCAGAGGAGGTTGTGGGTGAAAGACAGGTCAAAGGCTTGGTGGGATTTGTGTAATAGTCAAGATTTTCCTGATGAGGAGTTTAAAAAGGCTTTTAGAATGAGTAAAGCTACATTTGATAAGATTTGTGAAGAGCTTGATTCTGTTGTAACTAAGAAAGATACAATGCTACGGTTGGCGATTCCGGTTCGACAACGGGTTGCTGTTTGTATCTGGAGATTGGCTACTGGTGAGCCTTTAAGGCTCGTTTCCAAGAGATTTGGATTGGGGATTTCAACTTGTCATAAGTTGGTTCTTGAAGTTTGCGCGGCTATAAGGAATGTTTTGATGCCTAAATATCTACAATGGCCTAATGAGAATAAGTTGAAGGAGATCAAGAATGAGTTTGAAGCAATGTCTGGGATACCAAATGTAGGTGGATCAATGTACACTACTCATATTCCGATTATAGCGCCAAAGATTAGTGTTGCATCTTATTTTAACAAGAGGCATACAGAGAGGAATCAGAAGACTTCTTACTCGATTACGGTTCAAGGGGTTGTTGATCCTAAAGGGGTTTTCAGCGATGTTTGCATAGGTTGGCCTGGTTCAATGTCTGATGACAAAGTTTTGGAAAAATCAGCTCTTTTTCAAAGAGCCAATAGGGGGATTTTGAAGGATGTTTGGGTTGTGGGGACTAGTGGTTACCCTCTAATGGATTGGGTTTTGGTTCCTTACAGTCATCAGAATTTGACTTGGGCTCAACATTTATTTAATGAGAAGATTCAAGAGAATGAGAGGGTGGCAAAAGAGGCATTTATGAGGTTAAAAGCTAGGTGGACTTGCTTGCAAAAAAGAACAGAAGTGAAGCTTCAAGATTTGCCAGTAGTGCTTGGTGCTTGTTGTGTTTTGCATAACATATGTGAGATGAACAATGAGAGTTTGGAACCTGAGTTGAGGTTTGATCTTTTTGACGATGGAATGGTGGCTGAGAATAGCGTGAGATCAGTGAGTTCCATGCAGGCTAGAGATCAAATTGCTCATAATCTCCTGCACCACAATTCTGGTCCTACATTTGTATGATTAAATTTTTTGACCCAAATATTCTTTAAATGATTCTTTCCTATATGGATATTGCCACCTCAAGTATAGGGTTAGTTTATCGAATTGTTGTTGCATCATGTATGTATACATTTTTAGATTCTTGTTGCTGCACGCTCAATAATACATGAAACTTGTTACAGATATTTTACATAACAAACCGCTTGGCTACAAAACCTTACATCTAAACATATAGAGGGCAAGGCATATGTAACACACAATTTCATTTTGGGATGGTCATCTTTTCTTTCTTTTTTTTTAAGGTAAACATAATTTCATTTCTCTTCTTTCATTTTGTTAATATCAGAATACATAGCTTGATAAATAACTGTTGGAGCAGGAACATTCCCCTCCATTAATTAAAGCCTAACCTAAAACGAGCAGCCTTGGTTAACAAGTGAGCCACACTATTCGCAAACAACATAGACTACTGGGAACTTGATTAAAGTGCTTGAATAAATCACACAATCCGAAACAATTGTGTCCAAGTAAGAAATCCGTCTCAAAGATGCATATTTTTAAGCCTCAGACCTTTTACCATGATAAAGCTTCCTTCAGACTCTGCTTCTCGTGGCTGGATAGCTCCTGCAACGTTCTGCTAATTGTGTTTCAGACTATTTTGGGATGGTCGTCTTATTTGATCCTCATTCAATTCTCGTATCAACCGTAATCGAAAACTGAGTTTTTCTTTTATACGAAAATTAAATTCATGAGACAAGGATGGGTACAAGTTTTTCCATAGGTCTAAATTCTCTGATCCTCAATTTCCGTCCTTATTCTGGATCCACATATCCAATGGACGAATTAATAAAATTATGATCATATATATGTGTGTATATATATGTGTATTTGTTAAAATGGAGAGAAAATGAAGTGGAATGTTCCATGCCTATCATTTGATTGATGCCAGATGAGATGGGGTAAAATGAACATAATGTGACGTGGCAACCTCACTGAACTCCACATTAAGGAACTACATAAAAGCACCACCTGTCCCCAACATTATTAATAAAGGAATAGTAACAGCTGTTTGTTTTTGGAGGTTGCATCATTGATCCTCTCCTTTTCTGTTTTCATATATTCATATTCATTCACCATCAAGACATAAACATCATTTTCAATTTATATATAAACTGATTGATAGGAATAGGTATAGGATTAGAATTGAATAGATGGGGAGCAAAGTAATAGGAAATGTAGGAGATGGAGAGTCAAAAGATATGGTGAATCTTGAGGAAAAACTGGGCTCTAATTTGACTCTGGAAAGGGTCGCTGCTGCTAAGAAATTCATTGAGGCTCATTATAAATCTCATATGAAACATATTCGAGATCGCAAGGAAAGGTATCCCTTTTCAATTATTCACCTTCTTCCTTCTGGAACAACAATTGTCCTGCACATTTTCATGTTTATGTATTTTACTTTTTAAAGTGCGAAATAATTGTTCTCGCGTGTGCCAACCTGAATGTATGATTTCTTTATCTTAATGTATATATGGACCTTATGCCGTCTTGTTTAATTTGTTTTACTGCTTATTATTTACAATATCATTTTCTATTGGTCACCTGATTAGTTAAATAACTTTTACAAATGGAGGTTGGATTTGTTCGATATGACTATTGGGTTTTGAATAATGTTTAGAAGAACCCTACGAGGCCAGGTCATAAGGTCCTTTCATGACTTTAGGCAGATGGGGATGTTATATATGTTTATGCTCACTTTCAGATACAAACTAGTTTAATTCATCTCAATAAGCATGAACCAAGATCATCCAAGTTGATGTTCTTGGATAAAGGATTGAATCCTATGTTAATATAAATTTGGGTTTATGCCCTGCCATGTCTTTAAAGAATTTATTTACCTGAAAGTCGCTCTGGCAGAAGAATATTCACATTTTAAGTTAGCAAAACTACCTCATATCTCGTCTATTAAATTTCAATTGCAGGCGGGCATTGCTTGAAAGAAAGTTAAACAGCTCAGATGTCTCAGAGGAGGAGCGAATGAATCTCCTAAAGGAGTTGGAGCGTACAGAGACAGAGTACATTCGACTTAAAAGGCAAAAGTTCTGTGTTGATGATTTTGATCTTTTAACAATCATCGGGAGAGGGGCTTTTGGAGAGGTTATATATTTATATAAATTCGATGTGCATTATAGTTTTCCTATTTTGCTTTGAAGAGATCATGTCTATTTAATTATCTGCCTTTCTTCTGCTGCTGCTACGTATTTTCTTGTAAATTTACAAGGTCTAAAAGATAGGTTACCTATATTGGATTTTCCCTCTTTAGTTTATGATACCTCGGTTATATTTTCCGAGAAAGAACTAATCACAGTGTATTTATTTAATAGGTGAGACTCTGTCGAGAGAAGAAATCTGGCAATATATATGCCATGAAGAAGCTTAGGAAATCCGAAATGTTAAGCAGGGGACAGGTGGAGTCAAACATTCCTAGCAGTGTCACTGTCAAATTTGCAGTTTATTATTATTAGCTTATAAAAAGTAGTACATACTAAGTCGAAAGTTTTTTTTACCTCATTTACAGCATTAATCTCAATTGACAAACTAGTTATTTATTGCCAATCTGCATTATTTTTCAAATTACTCCGGCATGCTAGTACATATGAAACTGTCACAGAATTTAATAGATACAGGTTTACAAGACTGGTAATTATAGTTATCAATGCATGAGAGTAGCAGCAGACTATTTTGAACTCCAATGTCAAGCAGCAGTATGTTATATTTTTCTTGTTTGCTGCTGTGATCACTCATTCTCGGTGTATGACAGGTTGAACATGTTAGATCTGAAAGAAATTTGCTTGCTGAAGTTGCTAGCCACTTTATTGTGAAACTATACTACTCGTTTCAAGATGCCGAGCACTTGTATTTAATAATGGAGTACCTTCCTGGTGGTGACATGATGACTTTGCTGATGAGAGAAGAGACTTTAACTGAAACTGTGGCCAGATTTTACATTGCACAAAGTGTGTTGGCCATAGAGTCTATTCATAAGCACAACTATATACACAGGTGAAATTTGTTTCTGTTAGTGTTTTGTTGGTGCTAATATTGAACTCTTGATGAGAATTAGTGGTCAATTCCAGAATGCATTATGTTCAATGTTCATGCATGTAAATTTACTTTCAAAGTAACCATCAGTTTTCTTGCAGAGACATCAAACCTGATAACCTTTTATTAGATAAAGATGGTCACATGAAGCTCTCTGATTTTGGTCTTTGCAAGCCTCTTGACTGTAAAAATTTAACCCCTATCAATGAGAATGAATTGCTTGCCAGTGAAAACATTTCAGATAATGAAAAAGGAGTCTCTTGGAATAGCTCCTTGGAACAACTTCAGCACTGGAAATTGAATAGAAGGACACTGGTGAGCTTGTATATCTGTTCCCACTCTAGAAAGTAGAATCTGTATAATTATTTGTTTAGATCCCTTTAGAAGTCCTTATATGGGTTTCAGTATTAGAATGTAATCAAGAATTAGAACATATAAAGCATAGGGGCCACTGCCTAAGCATAGTGAAAGCTCATAACAAAACCTTATTCGAAGCATAAATCAACTCCTAATTTACCTCGTGATTACATTTCATTTAGCGATTGTCAGACATAGTATGTTCCTTTTCTTATAAAAAAGACCATATCAGTTGTTTGATCATTAAGAGACAGACATTTGATTGTTGACCATATAAGCATGCATACATGCATGAGAGTGCTTTGATGTAATTGTTTTCATTTATTAATTGAATCGCATATGATCTATATGAATAAAATGTGAAAGATAGTGATTAGATTGAATTAATTACTGTATATAATTACTTGGATAATATATTATAGCAAAGTAGATATATATAGTTCGAGTCTAGTTCTACTATGGTTTTGCTTATTCTCCAAGTAGTAATACACTTTATACAAATTATGTTTCAATTTATTTTTCTGAATTTTCATGGCACCTGTCCTCTCATTTTCTTTCTTATGTTTTCTTTCTAAATAACTTCCTACATTTTTTCCTACTAGTGATGGGTTCTATAGTGCGAGCATGTTAATAGACTTTATTGATGGCCTTTCAAGTAATGCTCCAGTTGCATGATCAAGATTATGTTATTACCTTGAGAAATGTTCTTAGGAAGTTAACATTTCCAATGCAGCTTTGTTTGATTCATATTTATGTCCCTTATTTTCATCCCTTATCACCACAGGCATTTTCAACTGTTGGAACACCAGATTATATAGCTCCTGAAGTTCTATTAAAGAAAGGCTACAGCTTGGAATGTGACTGGTTAGTTTTTCTGAAATGAAAGAGGCTCTGATAGTTGGCTTTACATATACATAACCTGAAACTCTTGTTATTATCCCTGTCATTTCAGTGCACAGTTGAATTTTTAATTGGGTTATCCTATGTTGTAGCTACTAATTAAAAATAACTGATTTTTTTTGTTATTATCATTATTAAATGTATTGCCTAGGCTGACTTGCGATTATCTATTTATATTTGTTAGTTATATAGGAATGCCACAGGGGGGGGGGATTCTTTATGATTGGCCTACTAGTTTGAGAATTTGAGTATATGAAAATTGAAACTACTAGAGGTCACATTCTTCTGTATGCATTTTCATTAAAAAAATCACGTGCCTACCATAAGACATGATAGCCTGAGTTAGGTGTCATATCGGATAGGAAAATGTTTTTCAAAATAATTAATACATTTTTGCATGTATATTTCGGTGGAGAATGTATACAAAAATCTAATACAAAGAAGAATCACCATTACTTTTAAATATTAAATAAAATAATTCTCAGTAGAAAAAATGCCTTCAAATAATAAAGGAAATCAGTCTTATAGTAACCTTTTCCTTCGTCTTATATTTCTCTGACCTGAATCTATATTTCAATTTATCCCTTTTTTATTACTTTTACTAGAATTTATAATGATATCCACAGATCTTCTCTGAATATAGTATGAAACTACTTCCGTCAATTATCTTATAATACTTTTCCACAAGTCTTGCAGTGCCTCTTTAAGCTGTGCTAGTTGATGAATTATTACCCAATTGAAAGATAAGGGTCACTCATTTTAGTAGTAGTTCTTTAAATGTCACCTGATAAGCACGACTTAAATTAATATTTCGTCTTCCTCGTCCATCTCTCCATTTACTCTATTCACTTCTGTAAGATTGTTTGTCTGAGCCCTTATATTTTCAGCTTTCCCAGGTAGTCCTTGTTTGCATGACTGTCAGATCCTAGGCTAGCAGAAATAGTCATAGACTGCATGGTTTTAATGAAGATTTTATTGAAGATTTGTTATGCTTGCAATGAATTTGACGCTCTTCCTTATATTCTTTAATTTCGGAGACAAATGTTTAGCTATCCATATATATATTTTTAAACAAAATGTATAGCTTTCCCAGGTAGTCCTTGTTTGCATGACTGTCAGATCCTAGGCTAGTAGAAATAGTCATAGACTGCATGGTTTTAATGAAGATTTTATTGAAGATTTGTTATGCTTGCAATGAATTTGACGCTCTTCCTTATATTCTTTAATTTCGGAGACAAATGTTTAGCTATCCATATATATATTTTTAAACAAAATGTATAAGACTCCTTAGAAATATGCCTGGGCAACATACACCAGCTGTCCACATACTTTTTGATTATTATAAAATGTGGTTATCATATAGTGTATGTGTATGTTATTCCAGGTCTATCAGCACATTTATGCTAGATATTTTTTTGTCCTTTCACTGTAGGCGTTTTAATGATACAGATTCTGTCAAAAGTTTTTTAATGTGATGCAATTTGTTCTAGGATACACTGATAATTTGGAAACTTTTACAAGTTGCAGAATTTTATGTGCAAAATATTGTTGCATCTCCCATTTATACACATTTGTCGCTTGCAATATTGACAGGTGGTCGCTTGGGGCTATCATGTTTGAGATGCTGGTTGGTTATCCCCCATTTTATGCAGATGATCCGATAACAACATGCAAAAAGGTCATATGCCTAATGATATTATTTCATCTTTCCTAAGGATTTCTTTTCATATTGCTTAACAACTAAATTACAATTTACTGGAGATACACTCGATGTACTGGACTCTTTTAGAGGCCCTCATATATTTTTATATAACAGACAGAACTTAATATGTGCAACTGTTCAACTCAACCATCAGTTATGGCATCAATATAATATGAAAGATTTTAAATCAGACAGGTTTTAGTCCTTTATTTGTCAGATCGTGAATCATCATAATTCAGTGTTCTTAATTATACTGTGTTTTTGTGATGCTACTTGCAAGTGGTATAGGGCAATATTCCTACTTGTCCGCTGTGAACTGCCAAAAGTCCTGGGTCCTTGCCAACTTATGAGTGTTGATCTATTCTAACCTTGTGCAGCTGACAGAACATGTGGGAATTAAAGTTGCTCTAAATGTTGCGTCTTCCCTCTTTTGGAGTCACTTAAGGGTGCATTAGATTCCAACCAAAGTGACCTTATCGTTTCTACATTTTCTGTCTGTCTAACAATATGCTTTGATCTATGTTCATCACTACCTGTTTAGTATTCCAATGTAAACTATTGATAAATGTCGGCTCATATTTGTGGAAGAAGACAGAAATCATGTTACCCTATATCTGTTCACTGTAAAAATTGTTCTGACATGGTCCTATGTATATTTTAGATTGTCAATTGGAGAAGTACTTTGAAATTTCCAGAGCATGCAAGAGTAACTCCTGAAGCAAAGGACCTGATCTGCAGGTTGCTTTGCAATGTTGAACACCGGCTGGGGGCAGATCAAATCAAAGTATTTACTTCAAATTTTCCCATCTATCCAACAATTACTTCAGTACAGTTTTACTTAATGTATCATTGCATGTCCCACCTCTTACTTAAATATCATTTTTGTAAAGCTCGTGGAACCAACATGGAAGAACTCTTATATCATTAACGCAGCACCAAATATTTAAATTCCTTTATATTTCTCTTTCCAGTGCTCATTATTAATGAAAACCTAATATACTAAAGCCTTAAATATCTTTGGCTGACTTTTAATTGTATACAAATAGAGTCTGTTGTGGTTGGAAGCAGTATTTTTGTCTCTTGACATACCACATCAGGGACTCATTCACCTTCCTTGACTACATATTGAATTGGAGCAGGCTCATCCATGGTTTAAAGATACTGCGTGGGACAAACTCTATGAAATGGAGGCAGCTTTTAAGCCAGAAGTGAATGATGAACTTGATACACAGAACTTTATGAAATATGATGAGGTAAAGTATCTTTCGATACTACGCTTGATGCTCTTATTATTGTTTGTGAATATATTTCTCATATATAAGGAGCTTAATGATCAAAATGGACAAGCATATAGCAGTTCTAATTAAGTTTCTTAAATTGACCAAAACCAAAAGAATAACTTCTCGTGATGAAATTCTGGGTTGCGATCTGTAGCTCTTTCCCTACCGTAGTATTATCCAGTTCTAAAGCTTTCTTTATGCCTAGCTCCTCAAAACTAAAATGTGCACATGTGGATGCAAGATCTGTTGTTATCTAATATCGGTGTAAATGTATGTATAGTGGGTGGTGGAATGCTAAACAATGAGGCATGATAGACAGAGAGACACTTTCAGTTAAGAAAATTTGTAACCTAGGATGTATCATGTACCTCACTAACAATACTATTGCAGAATGTAATGAAAACGAAGAGGCCAAAATATCTTGGAGTGAATTTAATATAACCATCCATTATCTTTTGGGTCTATCTTTTGCATTATTCATCATAATGTCTTCATACGAAGTTTCCCGACTCATCAGTTGCGACTTTATAACAAAATACTTTATGTATGGGATTACCCGGCTGCTTGAACTTTCGTCTACTTTCATGCCAGCACTGCATAATCTCTAAAATCTTGATGTTTACAAAAGATTATTAGTATTCTGCTAATTCTGATATATGCTTAAATTATGCAGGATGCGACCACAACACCGTCAAGGACCGGTTCTGGGCCCTTGAGGAAGGTGTGTTTTACTATTCTATAGGATAAGGAATCCGTTCTCTAGAATTTGTTGTTTTTGGGAAATTACCAAAATAGCATAGAGATAGGAGGCAAGGACCCAAAATGTCACATATGAGGAAGTTTGCTCATTTTAGCACCCACATAAAACATATAAAACATGTTTTTCTTCTTTGCTAAGTGCTAGTGTAATAGCGTTAAACAGGTAAGAGAGTGTAAAACAGATAAATGTGACTCATTTGTACTATATATAGGGTACGGTGTAGCATTTTGAAGTAAAGGAACGGGTGTAATGCAACTGAAGGTGCATAACTCATTTGAAAGATACATTGCACTTGCTGGATTTTTTATTAAAAGCAGAAATGTTTTTTATATATTTCTTTGTATTACATTCTAAATTGCATTATGCAGCTGCTTAAATGGGTTGACTTCTTTCATTTAGCGTGCCAATGTAGACAATTTAATTTCAAATTGTGCTAAAAAGGCCCAATACAATTATTTATATATGCATAGATAATACAGTATGTAAATCAAGAAAATATTAAAATTGCATACACCAGATGCAACACAAGTCAAAGTCTAAATTAGTGGCAGTTAGCGATTGATACAGACGGAATCAAATAAACACATTTCTATGTCTATTATTGACTTGATGAGAGGTGTATTTAAGTATGATGAATTATAGTAAGTACTAAATGTTGCATCTTTCCATGTTGGTGGCACTTCTGAACTTTTGCACATTGCTAGTCTTCACCAGTCACTAAGACCATCCATCTGAATGTTGCATAAGCTAGTCCATAATTACCCATCTTAGTTCTCAAGTATATTTCTGTATACCTCAACACATTTCCCGGACTTTTTCAAGAATCTGAAGTACCTGTTCTACTTCAAATATTTGTTGGCAGATGATGTTAACTCCCAAAGATCTAAATTTTGTTGGCTATACATACAAGAATTTTGAGGCTGTCAAAGGGTTACGTCGTTCAGGTATATACTTTGAGCTCTAAGTATTATAGTTGATTCTACTGCCTTTGTTTATCATTTTCTTGCTGTTCTTATTTTTCCATATTTAATAAAGCCTTAAAATATTGCCACTCTGTAACATTTTAGAAAGATTTGCAAGTTTTTTTTTACCTACGCACTGAGCTAATGCAGAAAGCCTGAATATCAGATTTCCATATAACTCTTTCTACTTTCTAGTCAAAAGTGTAACCTAATTATTGTTTTTTAGATGCAGCTGTTGTCTTTTTTTAGGATACCTGTATAATCTATATATCTTGAATTTACCTAGTAATGGAAGTTTTACAATAAAACAGTACAAACCCCTCCTCTGTAAATATGTATTTATTTTAATAACCCTGATATGCCTTGCTGCCTGCTCGGTTTATTTTAACAATTTTTTTCTGTTATTATTTTGTATATATCAGGGAGGAGCACATCACCAGACAGGCTGTCTACTGATTCCACTTTAAGTAAACATATCTTCCATGTGACATAGTTTTTTTTCTTGGTGCCATTTGAGGTTGGACTAGGATTCTTATATTCCTGATGTTATATTCCATATACAGGTGATTCTTCGATGGACTATACTGCCAAATAGAGGTGTGATGTGATACTTATGCTCATGCAACCTCTTAGAAGTTTGTCGACACTCCTGGCTATTTTTTATCAGACTCTGCTCTAATCTTCCACCCAATGAAGTCTGACTGGCTAATAATTTACTGCACATTTCTAGTTGTAAAGAAATTTTGGAGGGAAATGCCAAAATCACATTGACATGTGTGGTCTGTAGCTGTTTGTAGTAGGTGTCGTAGGAAGAAACTTATCCCAATTCCCAGGTTGGCGATATTATTGGTGCCTTCCCTGCGGCTTTTTCTTTCATTTTTGCTTCTTCTGTCATCTGCTTATATTTCTTTACACAAACAGCTGTGCAGGGTATTGCTCTATGAAAATGTGCAGTGGTTTGTTTGCAACCTGTTGGGCTTTTTAATCCAACAGGCAGTGGTTTGTTTGCAACCTGTTGGGCTTTTTAATCCAACAGATGCTAAACTGATTTATTTTTTTTTGGCTTCCTTTAGTCATTCAAATTCCAAATTCTGCAATTTTTTCATGTTACTCAGACTCGGCATCTGTGTTGATGATTATATATTCTGCACTTCAGTTGTAAGACAAGGTGTAGATATTAATAACCATGTAATATGTTGTTGTGTATTTTTGTGTAGTTCATTTTCAGTAAATTAATATTAATTGGAGTATACGGTATGTTAATGTCTAGAAGTGTGTAAAAATATTTGGTATGTCTGTGACTAACTAAACTATAAAGCAATTAAAATAAAGATTCATCGATAGGGAAAAGCAACTCAAGAACTAGAGTTCTTTAATTGGTTCAATGAATGTTGATGTATTACGATATCTATTCATTGTACTTTACTAAAAATAATTTTTGTAAAGTTTATATTATTCTCCCCCAAAATACAAAATAATGCATATAATTATATCCTAAAGTCACTCTCATAATCAATTGAAATACAATTATAAACTATTACGATCCAAGAATTATAAGTCTCGTAACTTGTATTAATCTACCCATCAATAATTAAACTATGTCTATCATATTATGAACAATAATTATGATTACTCTCTCAATTCATCACAACTTCTATAGATACAATTAAAGATTCACGACTCTCTTACTTGAAAAAGAGTTAAGCCCTTAATGAGAGATTAGCAAAGTAGAGAATTCGCACTACAATGAAACAAACATATATTACACCAATGAATACTACCTAATTCTCGAATTAGAGAATTAGTTACTCATGCTAATCAAAAAAATCAAACATATATTAATATCCAAAATCATGATTACAAGAGTATAGAGTTAAGAAAGATACAACTTGATAAAATCTCTCAAACTTGGAGTGAATCCCTTCAAGCCTTACTCAAATTCTCTCTAAGCCTCTCTCAATTCAATCTCTCCTCTCTAAAACCCTAACTAATTGTTCATATACTCGGATGGTACTTTTTTCAATCATACAAGATAACTAAAAGAGATTTTAAAACCAAGTAGAAATCTATTTGAATTGCAATTTTCGTCAAGTTCAGGCCCTGAACCTCAGCATCAGGTCCTGAATGATGTTCTTGGGGCCTCTTCACAAGAGCTCATACTCTGAGCTTCTTATTTTTTCGAATATGATTTTCCTCAGGCCGTGAGGTATATGCATTTTCTCCCACTGATTTCTTCAGCCCCTAAATTCTTTTTTTATCATGTACTCTTCTCTCTTGCGCCTTGCCCTTGCATAATTTCCTATAAACATAGAAAATTAAAATTTAGCATCCATACAAGTTAAATAACAACTAGTACTAATTATTTAGGAATAAAGTATCATAAAACAAGGTTAAAAAAGTATAAAACGACATAAAATAGCTATAAATTAGTCATGCATCAGTTACCCCCAATTCAATCTTTGCTCGTCCTCAAGTAATACGATAACTATAAACTACTATATAATACCACTTTCGTAAGGCAATCACTGTTGCATTTGGCATATGCAACAAGCCCTTTAAACCCCAAGAAAACCCTAGTGAAAGAGTAGGGTTTTGTGTGGGTCTATAAAAAATGTACCTACAAAATCCATCTAACCCATGCAATATACAACTACTCCCTCCGTCCCAATTTACTTGTCCAGTTTAACTTTTGCACGTAATTTAAAGTGCATTGACTACATAGTCCTGTTAATTATTTTTTTATTTTTTTATGAATAAAAATTCAAATCTTAAATTTTAATTCACAAAAATAAAATCTCAAATATAATAGTGTATGCCAACTCAGATATAATTTTCAGAATATGCAACAAGTTTAGACACATCAAACTCATACCACAATATCACCACAGAGCAAACACAAGTACAAATGTGTGTATGTGCTTAGCTTAATAACATGTTCTCTACTGAATCAAAAACAAAGACATGCAAGCTCTAACATGAAAAGCCATGTGAGTTAATAGGTTCCAAGATGAGTACTACAATAGATCTTAAACACTTCGTTACTTAGCAATATTCATCATCAGAGTCAACAAAGAATTTTTATGTCTTCTTTATTCATACAATACTGGTATATAACTATATATGGTTTTTTTATATGCTCGGTCTAAGGTCATGTGACTTCTCAGTGTAAGTGAGGTATAACTATCATAAGACTTCACAACCTCGGTCTAAGGTTGAGTGGCTATTCAGTGTAAGTGAGTTACGATCACTAAAAGACTTTGCAAACCATATTGTACACACATATTAATTAAATGATTTATTAAACTATGGAATGGTCGAGATCCTTAAAGATTTATGAACTAATACGCATGTAGCGATTGTTGGGTCAGTAATCCCAAACCATAAAAGACTTTAGTTTACTAGGAACAAATTCCCCTCAGACTTAATTACTCGAGTATTAATGAGATCAATCGAGTCAATCATACCACAATTTTTAACGTGTACTTTATTGGTCTATTTATACATCTATATTTTTCTTTTTCTTTTTTTACAAAGACATGTGCACCCCGCTGCATACCCCAAACTTAAGCGTTTACGTATAAGCTCAAAAGGGAATAGTCAAAATTATAATCATCAACAAGCGGCTACCCCTCAAGAAACAAACATATCTAAGTCTCAATTTAAGAGCATAATAAGAACGTGTTAAGAAATAAGCTCTGCACAAGTGACACTACGCATGTAACATCTTTAGCATGTGATCATAGCAAGACTTAGTCAACAACAAGGTGCACATAGTATCATTATAGGTACCTAACTTGGAATACTACTAATATGAGATCATGCTGCAATGCAATTACATGGTACAATGCAATATTTTTATTTATGTTTTCATTTTGTTTATTTTTTATATATTTTTACTACTAATATACTACCATATAACTCACACACATATAAACACCCCCCCTAACTTAGCATGTTCCTTGATGTTTCTTGTCCAAGGAATAATAATCATCATCCATTAAAATCCAAATAATATAATATATAGTGAACTAATAAGACAAAAGGAGATTTAGAAAATCTCTCGTAAGCACTTGCTCCATGAAGACCCCTGAAATTGAAATTCAAGCCCTTGCATATGTACTTCAAGGCCTTGAAATTTTCTGTAACTTCATACATTTTACACTTTTCGAAATTTTTCTCCTTCATCTGCATAGTCCATGCACACATAAGTCTTATACATATAGTTAAATATAATATAATACTAATAATGATAAAAATTTCTTGGTTTGCCTCCCAAATAACGCTTGTTTAAAGTTATTAGCTTGACGACTTTCATTCTTTTGATTTTTATGGTAGAAATTTTAAGGCCGTCTCGAATAATCCATTGTAACATCCATTTCGTTCACACCTCGAAATCCACGTGATAGAGAAGAATTTTCGTCAATTTCAGCTTCCACCCCAAGGGCATGATCATCAACTTTTTTCACAAGTTATCCACAACATCCACCACATAATACTCGGTTTTGACTAACAACCCTTTGATAGCTTGATCAAGATCAAAGTCAACTTTTTCTTCCTCCATATTCCATGTAAACTTACCAGCTTTCACATCAATATTGCTTTCCGCAGTTGTCAAGAATGGTCTTCCCAAAATGAGTGGAATATCAACATACCCATTCATCTCCAAAATAAGAAAATCACACGGAATAACAAACTGATCCATATTTATCAAAATATCTTCGAGTATACCCAAAATTTATTGATCTATCTGCAAATTAAAGTAAAATCATTGTCTTCTTTAATTCTCACAAGCCAAGTCTTTTGTACATAAAGTGTATCATTAAACTTACACTAGCTCCAGGATCACACAAGACTTTTCTTATTCCCACTTCACCAATAGTGCATGGCAAAGAAAAAATTCCAGGATCCTTGAGTTTAGGAGGAATCTTACGTTGATTAGTAGCACTGCACTCTTCGGTAAAAGTGATTTTTTCTACCTCCTTTAAATTCTTCCTATTAGACAAAACCTCCTAATTGATTACTTCCAATTACGTAAATCAATAGTTCAAACCGCACTCAAAGGTAGGGCATTTCCCATTTTTATAGGAACTTTTGTACAAGAAACAATGGTATCTCCAATTATAGCTCCTCTGGGATGTAAAATATATCTCTTCTCACCATCCCCATAGTGTATGAGACAAATGTATGCATTTCGATTAGGGTTGTATTCTATAGTTACGATTCTACCATATATGTTTTTTTATTCCGTCAAAAATCTATTTTATGGTATAGACGCTTATGACCTCCCGCTCTATACCCTGCGGTAATGATTCCTCTAGCATTACGACCTTTCCCACAACGATGCTGTCCATAGATCAAATTATTCCGTGGATTGGATTTCACTCGACTATCTACAGTTCGATTGCGTGTGCTTCATAAATTTCACATATAGGGGCATTTGAGCCAAAGTCTCAGCAAAAGGAATGCTAATTTTTATCTCCCGAAACATCTTCAAAAACTTTTCATATTGTTTCTCTAACTTCAAATTTTTCATCCTTTTTGGAAAAAGAATTGGAGGCACATAAGACTTCATGAAAGCTTTAAATGTTGACTTTTATTATTTTGACTCATCCTCACCTTTCTCAGAAACCTCTACATTTTATTGATGCATTTTCCTCTTTTTAGGAGGAAGAATGGTGTATTTAAGTGTTGGAGCTTCAATTTCTAGTAGTTCTCTTCCACAACTCAGAGTAATAGCCTCCAACGATTTTTGTATCTTATATCTTATACAGTTCGAAATAATATTCTTATATCTTATACGAAATCCAAAAATTACAGCAGCAGAATCTTTTCTGAAAATAAAAGTTAGTCAAAGAGTACTTACCTCGAAGTCGACTCAAATCGAAAATTAACACACGATCAAATCCTAAAATTTAAACTAACATAATAAAAAATAATTAATATTACATATAAGCACGTAACTGAATTGACTTGCAGAGCAACTTAACACATACTTAAACATATTTATTGTTATATATATCACTAAATAACATGCCACTCAATCCAAACATAAAAATTTAAAGATAAATATCAACTACTCTACTAATGATTAACTAATCATTATTGACTAACATGTCAACCAGTTAATATGTAAGTCACGTGTATATATTTGCTAACTTCAACTTTCACTGAGCCAAATAGATCAATTTTATGAACAATATTAAAAATTAATTAGTGACTTTCACTAAATTAATCATGTCATTGATCAGACATTCGTCATGCAACTTGTACATAACAATTTACCCAAAAAGCAACTCACCATGCATGCATTCACGTAACACATATTTAATAAAAAAATTACAAAATTTATAATGTATTCAAATGTCCAAATTACACTAAAATTGTACCTAATCTAACTTTACTAATTATAATACACATTATCACATGAGGTAATCTCAAAGGCCATATATAATATTAATTTAGAAGAAAAATTATATGACGGAGCACATATAATTAATTTCGCTATCACATCTAATTGTCATGCAATAGAATCAAATAATAAATTAGTAAAATTTTAAACTATCAGATGAATATATTATTTGTGTATGCAAGAATCAGAACAATGTAAGAAAATATTGACACAAAGCATGGTTTATGGTAGACATGGCTAAAGATGGTTTAATAATCAATTAACAAAAGCATGCTCATGGATATGCTATAAACAATTAAAATCATAGAGAACACAAAAGTACCTCTTGCAAAAATTCTGTACAAAACTCAATTTAGACCGGTTCTTATTTAGGCATACCAAAACCTAAATTTATTTAGGTATTTAAAAACCTGGTCCCAAAGTTTCTACGATCTTTACAAGTAATACCTAAAATAAAAATATTCTAATACACATAATTAACTTAAATGAAAAGATGCCGATTTTCTAAAATATTTGCACACTTCTTTCCTCTAATAACAAATTATATCCTTATTCGAAATAACTTGCACAAAAAGATTTCTAGAATGTTCTAATTAATAAAACTCTAATTTTAAATTTTAGACCAATTATTCTAATTCAATTTTTATATCCTAATCCTTATAAAATTATAATCCTTTTTCGTTTTTACTTTTGTTATTACTATTCTAAAAATTACGGGATATTACATTTACATACCACTCTAACCCGATTTCTGATTCCAATAACACCAAGAATGTTTATAAATAGTAGAGGCACAAATAAGTTAAATTTAAAAGCTTGCTTAATGTTATACTTTTCCTGAATTTTATTACAATTTGATTCATATTTTTTGACGAAAAGCTAGGAATTTTATTTACTGTTACTAAGTCCATCTCAATAAAATGTTTAATGGAAATACAAATAAAACACATATCAGACTTACGACCTGGATAAAATATGATTCTCTAGAAAGCTGATGGGAAACCATATTTGCAGATTGTTTGACAAATAACAACTTAACATTGTTTAGACGATGAATGAAGTCACAATATTGCGAAATCACTCCCCCAAAGAGAGACCTCATCGGAGCTGTACTCTTGATTGCTTGGACCACACCCATACAATCAGTCTCTAGTGTAACAGATGGCCACTACATTAGATCAATCCATCTTAAAGCCTCTTTTAATGTCATAGCTTCGGCTAGGACTAGAGTAAGAAGCTCATGATGCACCAATGCTTTAGCTTCAATGAGCGCACCTTCTGAATCTCTAGTAACTAGACCAAAACCAACCTATTCACGATCTGCAAAAACGGCAGTATCAACAGATACCTTAACTGTGTTTGGTTGAGGCTTGACCCAGAAAGAAGCTTCATCTCCATCAAACTGTGGTGGGAGAAGAAGAGCAGTTGAGGACCTATTCTGGGATATTGTCCATTGGGTAAGTTATTGCTTCGCTGCTGCGACTACTTTATTTTAGGCCCTTAACAACTGTAGAGAGGGTGAATACAATTAATATGATCAACCAGACAAAGCTTCAACAGAATCAGTAGTGTTTATATCAATCTTATAAAAACTTATTACATAAGTACTCTCTCGAAAGGATGAATAAATATCCTTGAGAGCTGTTAGGTTATGCGAAATATATAACAATGCCGCGTTTGCTTATAGCATGAACCCAAACTATGCTTTTATAGAGCACAGCTACCAATGTATAAGGAATCATACTCTATTAATAACAAGGAAACCTATACTATTGCTTCTGAGATAAAGTCCTTCACTGACTTGAAATTCCTGTTTCATTTTCCTCTTCAAAGATCAACTGATGTGATAAATACTGATTTCATCATCCATTGACATCATCATCCGTTGATACCATTATCCGTCAAATATCAACATCCATCGATATCATCATCCGTTGATGCTTCTGATAGTTTCTGTTTGATATCATCAATTGCTCCTAACAATCTCCCCCTACTTGTTCATTATAGAATTATGGACAAGTTCCAATTGATAATGTCAAAACTATCTAAATGCAGGAACCAAGTTTGCATATTTAATGTTGCTTCAGTGAATATCAGACTTTAAATCTTCATCCTGAACTGCTTCTTTAACTTGAGCAATGACAGAGGTTGTGTAACGCCCCCAAATCCGGGGTCAGGACTCTGGGTCGTCACGCAGTCCTTCAATCATGTGTAACCGGCATTAATTCAATAATCCAATAATTCAATATCACAGACCTCCAATATCACACACTCACAAGTTATAGCCTTAGAAATGACGTACAACAAGCATCATCTGTTAATAAGACTCAAATTTACTTTACAGGATCTTAAACAATTATTCGTAACCTCTACATGAAGTTACAATAATTACTACTAACATCTTATACCTATCTGGATATTCCGATCCACCTGAGACAAAGCTGTAAGGGATTCTCCCCACGATTTCAAGTGACTAAGTTCCACGTCGGCATACTGGTAATCTGTTGTGTTGTGACATTTAAAAGAAAGCAAGAGTGAGCAATAATACGGTTACTATTTCCGTAGTACGACTGATCATCGTATACGGTGGCTCCAGTGAATGTCCTAAAATTTTTCAATTGGAATTGTGATGTAATACCGTAACCCAAGCCTAAGTGCTGAGTTTACCATTAAGGTATTTACAGGATAATATAAGAATTATTTTTCAAAGAAGGTGTGTATCACCGAGGAAAACTATTTTTGAATAAACATATTTATCGTATATGGAATTATACTTGAATTTCTCATACAGTCTTTTCATACTGTTGATTATTATGGCTGAGCATTAAAAACTTGCCTGAAGTCCAAGATACGTTTCTCGACTTCCTCTCGTTTCGGGTTTTCTAATCAACAAATATCATAATCTTAATCAGCATTCATACTTTCATCACCAACTTATATTCTAATAAGTTCGACCGACTCGAAATAAGTATCAATCCTTGGTCAAAACGGACGGTCAAAGTAGTATTCTAGAGTTTACTGTACCGAATGTTACTATTATGCGACTCGCACTCTATCATTTTTAATAAATCGTAAAATTAATATTTTAATACGAAACCACCTCGACGAGCTTCTTGAGTGCTTGTAATATTTATCATAAAAGTTTTATTTTGGAAAAATGAATTTAATTAGGTGAAAAGCATTTTAAAAGTTCAGTTAACTACAGAGTTTTACTATTCAAACCTGTAACGCCCTACAAACCCGGGTCAGAAGTTTGGGGTCCACAACACATACACATCATATTTAAACCTATTTATGAATATAATAATGATATATATGCAATGACCCTACTCACCATAATCCACGGATCGACTCAGTTTAAAGTATGCCCACAAGCCACAACCTTATTTATATTACAATCATTCCAAATCCCAGTTTATTTATTTTACAATGGAAGTTTAAACTTTATTACAAACTATTAACACAACCAAGCCCAACATCAGCTGCTAGCCTATTCCATTTCAACCTGGATACCTAGCTCGCACACTTGTCTAGGGATTCTCGCTCACCAGTTTCCTTTTTCACTGGAAAATAATAAAAACAGATTTGCAAGAGTGAGCTAACTAGCTCAGCAAGTCACAATGACAGTAACTGAGATTAACAATGATCAACTGAAATGATATAAGGAATCAAGTTTACTGATAAGCAATGATTAGAATTGGATATTAACTTTTATTTTAAAAAAATCAAGGTTAGGTTGCTGATCAGTCACGCACTAACCCCGAGTAAGGCTCCCAGCTTTGCTCTATATACTGGATCCAATACACACATTGGCCTCTTATGACCACGAATCTGGTCCGACCACGAATCTGGTCCATATTTAAAAATAATCCATATCTAGAATCATAATAAGATAAGCAATGTAAATCAATAGTTGAATCATAGACAACATTTATCTTGAAGCATAGGATGATCTGTAATTCCATGAAATAACAAGGAAATCATAAAGGTTGGGTTTCAATCAAGGAAAGAATCAGAAAGCAGAAGACCCAAGGGTTCAAGAGTTACAAGAATTGGTCTTCTGTTACACAAGATATAATGGTTGGTATGTTAAGAAATCTCGTATCAAGAATCAGTATGTGATAGATATGTATTTGTGGAGTAATATTGTATAGGTGTGGTTTGAATATGAGAATTCAACAATCAATGATTTATGAAGAATCGGGCTTATGGCTCAAGACCAATAAGAATCAGGGTTTGGGTTAAGTACTTTAAAGTACTTGCAATATAGAATAAGAATTATTTGGAATAATTGTAACATAATTAAGAGAGTTCGAGAATACTTGCAATTATAGTACGAGAAGTTCAGGGATACTTGCCTTATCAATTTCCTTTCACTTTACTAATACTTGCAATTGGTTTTCACTCGTCAACCACTTGCTTTCCCTTTCTACGTCTTGCTTCCTCTGTTAAACATCACATATACTTATCAATACTCATTCTCATTTCGTTCTATTCGTTACAAGCTTCTAACTACCCTTCGTTTTACCCAAATCTGACGTACGAATTGAAAGTTATGAATAAAATAGTCAAACAATACACATACAATCACATTATGCATCAATCGGATCATATATAACACGTAGCACATAAAATATTCAATTACAATAATTATTCAAAGAAGATTCGGGGTTAAAATAATTTTCCAAGTATTTATTACGAATTTTTGAACATTTTTCGGAATTAAAACGGGTCTCCGAATCATTTTTTTATTAAATAACAGGTTCGAATACCCGAATCTGACTTTAAAATATTTTCATAATAATTATCGAGCCTTAAAAATAATTTTAAATAATATTTTAAAACTCGAAACTATTTTTCAGGATTTTTAAATCAATTTTAAATAATTAAATCTAATTATTAAATCAATTAAAATTAATTAAAAGTTAATTAAATTAATTGATTAATTAATATTTAATTAATCAATTAATTAAATTAATTAAAAACTAATTAAAATTAATTAATAAAATAAATCATATTTATTATTAAGTAAATAAATAATTAAAAACAATTTTCTGAATTTAAAAATAATTAGATATATATTTTCTCAATTTAAAATAAATAAATATACATTTTCTGATTTTTAAAATTAACAGAATATAGTTTTTGAAAATAATTAAAACATCAATCTGGTTTTTGAAAGTTTTTATAACTGAAATATTAAATACGCAAGCTGTGCAAAAGTTTGGGGGCCAACTTGCAAATCGGCCGTCTTCTCCGATGACCTAGCGGCGCTGGTGGCGGCGACACTGCCGGCGTCGTTCCCCCCTGCCAGAAGACGCTGAAAAACTGCAGATTAGTTGTGTGTCCTTCCAGGAGTCCAATTCTGCGAACAAACTGCACAAACAACTCATGGTTTGGCGGGATAACCTCCCCGAAGTTTTCCGACGCCGGCACGAGCGTTTTTCCTGCGAGCAGCTTCCAGGGGTCGAAAATTACACTTAAATACATGAATCGAACTGTTTTTAAATGATCTATTCACTGGCATTGCTCAATCAAACCCATATCCAACAAATTAGGAGTTCCCAATTTTAATTGAAATTATTCAAGCATATTCAATCATTTAAAACCCTAATTTCAGTTTTACAGAATCAAGCACCCTTTTCTATATGTTATTGAACCCAAAATTTGAAGTATAATATACCAAAATGACCAGAAAAATATTATCTACACGATGGAATCATCAAATCATATCAACAACATCAAGAACAAATTTTCATAATTTAATCTTTAATAAATTCGAAATAAAATAAATAAATAAGAAGAAAACCTTGATTTCTGCACTTGAATAGATGGTTGATTCAGAAAGAGTTTTTCGAGAGTTTCGTTTTGATATATTGAACGCTTGAATCGGAGTTCGATAACGCCTTCGTTCGCACGTTTGATTCCCAAGAACGTAGCGTTTTAAGGTTTTTCTCTGTTTTTCTTATATGTTTACTGATCGATTATGATTTTACGAATAAAATGAAATTATAAAAGGACTATATATATTTATGGAATATTGGATCGTGTTGGATCGTATTAGATCGTTAAATTAGTTACTTTACCACTAAGTAACTGCAAAAATGATCCGATTTAATACCCGTATTGGATAATTATCCAAACCGGGCTTCTTATAAAACACATTATACAAAAATAATGTAATAATATCCCGTGTTTCGAGAATACGGGTTTTGTTGATATATTAAAATAATTATCGTATCAAAAATTGTGTGTCGAGACGCGCACGGGTCAAACCGTAATCCGGATCGAAAAAATCAAAACCGTAATCTGGTAACAGGGGTGAAAATCCCAAAGTAGCAGTTTCTAATATGGGGTTGTTTTTGATGTTTGTACTCCGCGCGACCTCGGCTCCGACATTTTTATAAAATTGAAAAATCAACATTTTTACATGAAACTTTTATGCCAGTTAATAAATTCTCTTTCTTACTCTCTATAAAAATTTCATGATTTTTAAATATTTTTAAGTTGATCATTTCTATTTACAAATTTCATAATTTGTATCAGTTTTTGTCGCGCAAATCACTTTTACTAAAACGGTCATAACTTTTGATCCGTAAATTGAAATCAAGCGATTCAAGCGCCTAAACGATCCTCATAACATTTTATATCATAATCAAGTCTCACTTTTTAAGAAACTATAGATTTGGGAACTTCTGCAAAAACTTAAGTTGAGTTTTGTTCGTTTTAACGAGGTTACGATTACGATCCGAATTTCGTTTTACGTCTTAAATCAATATACCTCCATCAACAACCATCAGATCATCATCTCAACACTAACTCCTCTCAAGAACATCATGTTCTTGAGGAAACAATCATCAACCTTAAAACTAATTAACTAAACATCAAGATAATATCAAATCAATCATCAAAACCATATTTATATCCACGATCTTTATTTTTCTTGAAACTTAAAACTTAAACAAAGTTTGGATGAAGTTTTATACCTTTCTTGGTTGCTTGGTAGGTTCTCTTCTTTATGTTGAACCTTGGGAGGGATTGATTGTTGTGACACCCTCAATCTCGGGGTTAGGAAATGAGGACCCACACACCTTTAATCTATGAATTAAATAAGCATAAACCCCAATTAGCTACTAACAGGATCAACAGGATAAAGTATGAGACAATATTACAACTACCAACCATAGAATAAAATTTACAACACAAAATAAAACCAAATTTACATAGTCGATCCCGACTTAGAATCGACAGATAACACATTGTATCTTAACAACCTTTCGGCTTAGCGCTTGCTCACTCAAAACCTATACTACCTGCTCTGGCAACCGGAAGCCCTCAATATGGTAGGGACCACCAGGTACGCTCTTACGAGCAGTGCGCCTAAGCCTGGCCATCTTCTTGCTTAACTTCCATGGTTAGATTAAAACAAAACATATGAGTATAAAACTCAGCAAGTAACTAGAAAACAGTTCTTCGATACATAATCCACAATATACCATTTCTGTTTTGAGGGCATTCAACTTTAACATTTCTAGGTGGCAGATTTCTATCTTTCGGGCTATGAAAAGGGGTTGTGAAGAAAAGGTTTTGGGCTTTCAAGGAACAAGGCTCAAGATAGGGTGAAAGCCGACATTCATCACAAATCATTAACAGGATCACAAATGATCTTTTAAATGGAAAGCGGTAATCTTTTCATCATTGAGAATCAATTATATGATTGATAATATCAACAGAATCAAATTCAGGGTTCACAAGCTGTAAGCTTCACAATATCACAATCAACTCTTTTCAAAACATGTTAGTCCCTTAACAATGCAACAAGAATTACAGAAGAGGGGTTGAATGGAATTCTTGAAACTTTTTCACAAATAAAATTGTTCTAACTTAAATATATATATATATCAGTGTGAATTGATTTGTAGAGTGCAGAATAATAACTTGAAATGAATCAAAACACGAGTAATTAAAAACACAAGTCTTTAAAAACTTTCTGGTGGATTTGAATGTATCCACCAGAGATATATAATATATCAAGAGAACTCTGTGTAGCAATTAGCTCACAGCTGCTTACAAATGAACAACTAAGAATACCGAGAAATACTGAGAATATAACTTACAAATGTTTCTCTCTTAATTGCTTAGTTTATTATTCTATTTGCTGCTTCTTGGTTTATATATCACCAAGATTACAAAGTAATAAAACAAGATAATAAAACAAAAACTATCAAGTCTAATATTATGCTACTTCATTACTCTATTCCAACATCTTTGAATATCTTCATAATAGCATGGAAATGGAAATGCTTCTTTGTTCTCTAAAACCCAGTTGAATAGGCTTCTACATTCCATTTGCATACACTCGACGCATGTGACTGTGTTGTCACTGTCAACAGATGTTTGAATTCTTTATCCGTCAGGTTCATGATCATCCGTCGAGTTCATGATCATCCATCGAGTTCATGATCATCCGCTGGGTTGTCTTGTTGATCATCCGTCAAATGGCATTGTTGTTTATCTGTCGGGTAGCAATCTGGCACTTGACTTTATTTCATTTATGCAGGATTACAAGAAATCATCTATGTACAATTAATCAACCTATTCTGCATATCAAGTTAAAGTCAACATGACTTGAGTACTACTTACAGAATCTAAGCAATGTGTATGCAGAAATGTGATACAGGCTTACTGTTACATAAGCTACTCACTCGATGGATAATAAATCATCATCCGTCGGGACTATATTGAGTCATCCGTCGGGACTATAATCCTTATTCGTCGAGTGCTACATTTTTCACTAAGTAAAATCTACCAAGGTGTTTTGTTAATAAAATCATCAAGTACACAACATATACACAACAATCTCCCCCAATTTATGTCTACTGGAATTGTAGCCATAAATTAAGATAAACTTGATGATAACAAAACACCCTAAAAATACAACTTTGAAAGTAGATAGATAAAACTGTAAAGTGCTTCAATTAACAAAATATACAAAGTTTAGCTCACAGTCATTTTCAAGGTGCTCCTCTAGCCTGAGCAAATTTATATAGTTCCTTGAAGGTCTGGATCTCTTTCCAAGCTTTCTGTTATTTTCATCTATCTGATTTTGGAGCTGTCTATGGAATTCCAGTTCATCAGATTCTGAGAGATTTAGCTTTTTTTGCACCTCCAAGAGAGTCTCATTGCTAGAGATGCTCAATTGGTCTTCTAATCTGAAAAATCTTATAACCCCTTTGTCATCCATGAACTCCATCATCCAGTAGGGCCTTAGATGCACTATTTTCCCTGTGTAAGGAATAATTATAGTCTTTGGGAGTGCATCTTTAGCTCTAATACTCCTCAGTTCTTCAATCTTCTTTAGAACCAATCTTATTGCAGTTACATTGAACCCAAAGTTTTTCTTGAAAGATGAATAAACCTTTATAAGTACAACTTGGCTTTCTTGAAGGATCCTGTGAAGTGGCCATTGAATCTCATTTCCTCCCTTGTACTTGAAAACTAACCTTTCAGGTAGATTTCTGTATGCATCAATTCATCTCACTTCTTCCAGTTCATCTAGATAGAGATTTAGATAAGAGATTTCCTTGATATCACACAAGTAAATGTAATCTCCCTTGTTGACTTTAGATTGAGCTTGGACTAGAGATTTGGATTTGAGAGGTGACAACTTTACTTTCTTGACTGCCCTTGACTTTGTTCTCTTTGGCTTGTTAAGGATTGGCAAATTGAAGTCAGGAATTAGTAGGCTCTCCCAGTCTATTGGTTCATCATTGGGCACAATAGGTTCACCATGAATGTTCATGTAAGGATCCACCACCTTGATATCTTCAAATACCACAGAGGGTTTTGATGCTTGAGTTGTAGTTAGAGTGGATTCCTTGGGAAACTGATCCTCCAATTCCTTACCAACAAAGTTCAAATTCCTTTTGGTTCTTTTGGCCAATTCCTTGTCTCTCTGAGATTTCTTCTGTTCTGATTCAACTTGCTTATTTGGATCCTGAGATTCAGTGATTCCAGATGGCTGAGAAGGAATCTGTTGTGTTGGTTTCACAGCTTGTAGCTTGGCCAAGATAGCAGCTTGCTCTTTCTTTTGCTTAGCCTTTTTGGCATCTAGAATAGCTTGCTTCTTTTCCTGCTTCAATCTTGCATTTTCTTCTCTCTTTGCTTGAGCAAATTGAGGATGTCCAGCCACCACACAAATTTCTTTCCCATTCCTGAAAACTTTAGCAATTCTTCTTTTTAAAGCTGAATCAGCCGGATCCTTGTAGAAGGCAATTGACCTTGACAGAAGCTTCTTCTCATCAGGTTTAGGTGTCTCATACACTGTATCCAAAGGGTTCTTTAATGATGATTTTGGATAGTTCACCCTTGGCTTCAGAATAATTTCAGCCTTTGGAGATTTGATGCAGGATGGCTGTCCTCTTTCCAGATAGTTCATGTTCATTTCATTCACAGAGATCTGTTTAACTTCAGAGTGATGAATGGCTGACTTTACTGGCTCCTTTACTAGCCCAAACTTCCTTTGTATGTCCTCATCAATTTTCGTCCAGTTGATTGGCTTCAACTTCTCCTTTTCAGCTTCTCTTAAATTGGTTGCTGCTGCATTAATCAGATCTATACTATTTGTTACTGGTGGCTTAGTGAAAGCAATTACGGGCACAATTACTTTACTGATTTGAATTTGAAGCTTCTCCCCCTCACTTGGTCCTTTCTCCCCCTTTTTGTTATCATCAAGTTGAGTAGAGGAGGAGGTTTGAGCAGCCACCAGTTTCTGAAGTAAATCTGTCTGTTGAGCTTGATGCAGATGAATGGCTATTAGAGATGCTTCCATAGCTGTCATCCTTATGTCCAAGGCATCTATCTTTGTGGCAAGGTCAGAATTTTTCCTGAGTTGCCTCTTGATGTCAAGCATTGTAGCTTCTGGAAGTTTAGAATCTATTTTGTCTGAAATGGCCTTCTTTATCTCATCAATGTCACCCTTGATGGTGTTAACATCTCTAGCATATTGGAAGCCTTGAATCTGTTATAGTTATAGAGAAGCAAGATGTGCTTGAAGGAGCTTCTTGGTGTTGGCATTTGTAGTGGTTTGAAGAGCAGTATTTGTCTGATTGATTAGTTGAATCAGGGTTGTCTTGAAGTAGTGCTCATCACAGTGCTTTGAAAATGCCCATGATGGCATTCCTAATCTTGAACTTGAACCTACTTCCCCCCTATGTCCAATTCCTCTTCTTCACTATCTCCACCTTCATCTCCAAAGAAATCTACCGAACCACCAGTCTCATAATCAACCTCACCAGCTGTAGAGGGCAAAACTGTGATATCATCCTTAGCTCTTAGCATAGATTGTGTGGTGTGCACCAAATTGAGCATCCTTTCTGTATTGTCATTGCCCTGTTCAGCTACAAGTTGATAAGCTGGAACAGGGTGAGTAAATGCCTCAGCATCAAGGGAGGTGGAATCTATAATAGCTTGAGATTGCTGAGATAGTCCCTCCCTGCCTGCATCCTGGACATTCATTAACTCACTAGCAATGACATCCATCACTATAGCTCCTGTACCTGCATTTCTCTCTTATTCTCTCTTTTGTTGCATCAGGGTCTCACCCTAGCTCCCCACCCTCACACCCTTGCCTTCACCATCTAAGGTGGGACTCCTCTCACTCTCTTTTGCCAATCTTGAAGAAATGGATTGTATAGTTTCACTCTTTTCCTCTCCTTTTTCCTGGGAGCAACCCAGACTCTCACTCATAACACTCTCTTCCCTCAATCCTAAGAGTGACTGTACAACCACTAAGTCTTCTGCACTTGAAATAAATGAAGTTTGAAACTGTGCAGAGACACTCGACGGATGCTGTGACTCCATATTTATTGGAGCCACATCAAGCTGAATTTGTGAAGGTGCAGTGACTGTGTCTTTAGCACCAGTTTTCACAGTGTGTGTATCCTGTGCATCCCCAAGGGTTTTGGATTTCTTCTTTCTGGCATAAGTTTGGGGTGAGCTAGTGTCCCTTACCCTCTTGGCTTGTGCTCTTGGTTGAGAGCTTTGTTCAATAGTTACATCCTTTTGGGAGGATGCAACTAGAAATGAGCTGTTTTCCTTTTTAAGCACTGCAATTTGTTGGGAAACCGTAGTGTGGCTAGGCTGGGAACCACCCAATTGTCCATCCTTATCCTTAGGGTTTCTTTTATGTTCACCCTGTCCCTCACCTACCTTTCCCACCTTCACACTCCCCTCTTTGGTTTTGGTGGATTTTGCAACTGGCATCTTTTGAGAGATACCAGAGGGGGCTTTCTTTGATTTAGATTTTGAAATTTTTGTTGGTTTGGTAGCTCGGGTAGGCAATTGTTGGGTCATTGACACAGTTGCCATTGCTACATTAGTATTCAAAGAAATTTATGAGGTTGGAATAGTAGGGATATATGAACTTACCTCACTTACCTGAGGTGCTTCCATTACAGGGAAATAGAAGAGTGGCACCTCCTTGTGATGATTTACCCTGTTCAAATCTGCAATAATCCTTCTCTTGAACCCAACAATCTAATTTGTTGTTTGGGTTCTCAAGCACAATTTCCTCAGAGAGGTGGCTAGCTAACATCATGAATAATCTAGCATAATAAACACTTTTACCCCTCTTATTTAACTTTCCTAATTTAAAACCCAACTCAAACAAAACATGGTCACTAAATTTAAAGTACTTATCTGTAACTAACATGTAGAGCATGTTAAGCATGGAAATATTGATAGAATCAAAATTACTGATTTTACCAGAAAAGACCTTGGTCACTATATCACACGTGAAACTCCATTTCTTCCTACGACCTAATCTCCTAATGTCACTCAACTTAGAAGTAGAAAGAGCATAGTTCATGGAATTAAGCATATTAACTATATTAGTGTATGTGTGTGGTGAGGTCACAGTATTATTAAGAATCTTGAAACATGCTTTAATAACATCACTATTAATACATAATTCATTACCTTTGATAGTGAATGTGATGGTCTTATCAGTTGAGTTGTATGTAGCAGTGGTCCACATCTCTTCAATAACTTCACAAAAGATGGTGGGTGATTCCAGCATGGCATAGCTAAGTTTTAATTCTTCACAAAATCCATCATTTTGTGGTAGTCACCAGAATGCTGAATCTCCTTGTTCACTAAGGTTGTGAAGTTATTCTTCTCATAAATGAACCCAGTTTGAGACATAATCTTGACAACAGGCACCATTATTAGAGAATAAGAGCTTGCACAGAGAGAGTAAGTGCTTTGAAAGAGAAAGAAATTGGAGCAGATAATTTGAGAATGATAAAAGAAAAACAATGGAAATGAAATAAGATTTTATACTATCTCAAAAATAACTGCCAATAATAATAAAGTAAAATAAAGTAGCCAATTAAAATTGCCTAAAATAGCCGTTTAAAAATAAACTGTAAAAATTCCATCAATTATCTGTCGTGTTATGCTTACAAACTGTAAGTATACTCGATGGATAATGTTCAGGAAATTAACGGCTAAGATTAAGATAATTCGACGGATGAAGATAAACTGTTATCCGTCGAGTTATAAAATATTCCAGAAAAATAATTAATTTTTATTAGAAAATAGTATTCCGACGGATGATCAAACTCGATGGATAAAGATCATCCGTTGAGATGTAAATTTTGACTTACCCAAAATTTCATCCATGACTGAAAAATCAATTTAAATTTCTGGCTACATTGCAACTTGCAAATTATCTCATAAGGATTTAAGAATAATTAAGCATACCTAACTCACTTACCAACCTTGAGAAGGTGGATTCATCCAGTGGCTTGGTAAAAATATCTGCAAGCTGCTTTTCACTTGGAATAAAATGTAGTTCCACAGTACCATTCATTACATGTTCCCTTATGAAGTGGTATTTGATGTCTATGTGCTTTGTCCTTGAATGTTGTACTGGATTTTCAGTGATGGCAATTGCACTTGTGTTATCACAGAAAATAGGAATCCTCTCAACTTGCAGACCATAATCTAACAATTGATTTTTCATCCACAAAATCTGTGCACAGCAACTGCCAGCAGCAATATATTCAGCTTCAGTTGTAGAGGTAGAAACTGAATTTTGCTTTTTACTGAACCAGGACACAAGCTTATTTCCTAGAAATTGACAAGTTCCTGTTGTACTTTTTCTATCAATTCTACAACCCGCATAATCTGCATCTGAATAACCAGTTAGATCAAAACCAGAATCTCTAGGGTACCAAATGCCAGGTTTTGGTGTTCCCTTGAGATATCTGAAAATTCTCTTAATAACTACTAAGTGAGATTCTCTAGGATCAGCCTGAAATCTAGCACATAAACATGTAGCAAACATTATATCTGGCCTACTAGCTGTTAAGTACAGAAGTGAGCCAACCATGCCAATATAACTTGAAATATCCACAGACTTTTTAGTAGTGTTTAATTCAAGCTTAGTTGTAGTGGCCATGGGAGTTTTTACAGATGTGCAATCCATTAGATCAAACTTCTTTAAGAAATCATAAATGTATTTAGTTTGACTAATGAATATTCCATCACTAACTTGCTTAACTTGTAAACCAAGAAAGTAAGTTAGTTCTCCCATCATACTCATTTCATACTTACTCTGCATCAATTTGGCAAACTTTTTGCCAAGTTTTTCATCTGTAGAGCCAAAAATGATGTCATCTACATAAATTTGAACAAGTATACTAGAGCCATTAACCTTTCAAAATAATAAAGTTTTATCTACAGTACCTCTTGTGAAGTAATTTTCCAAAAGGAACTTTGATAAAGTGTCATACCAGGCTCTAGGTGCTTGCTTCAGTCCATAAAGTGCTTTCAAAAGATAGTAGGCATGTTCTGGAAAATTTGGATCTTCAAAACCAGGAGGCTAACTAACATAGACTTCCTCCTCCAAGTCTCCATTCAGAAAGGCACTTTTGATATCCATTTGATAGACCTTGAAATTGGCATGGGCTGCATAGGCTAAGAAGATTCTGATGGCTTCAAGTCTTACAACAGGAGCAAATGTTTCATCAAAATCTATTCCTTCTTATTGACAATAGCCCTTAGCAACCAATCTAGCTTTGTTCCTGACTACTATGCCATTTTCATCCATCTTGTTTCTGAATACCCATTTGGTGTCAATTGGATTCTTTCCTCTAGGCTTGGGCACCAGCTTCCATACCTTATTTCTCTCAAATTGGTTTAGCTCCTCCTGTATAGCCTAAATCCAATCAGGATCTAACAAAGATTCTTCTACCTTCTTTGGTTCTTCCTTAGAAAGAAAGCTGTTGTACAGACATTCTTCTTGAGTTGCTCTCCTAGTTTGAACTCTATAAGATACATCACCAATTATGAGCTCAAAGGGGTGATCTTTTATCCATTTTCTTTGTTGAGGTAGATTAGCTCTAGATGAAGAGGCCTCATTGTTTTCTTGATGTGTGATTGAGTTTTGAGTAGAAACTCCCCCTGAGTTAGTGGATCTTTGATTTGAGAAAGGGGAGCTTTCTGTAAGTGATCTATCCTGACTCCCTTCTCCTTTTGATAACCCGACGGATGGTGAATTTTGAGTACCGACGGATGAAGCAGGTTGCCTTCCGATGGATAAGGCAGATTGTCTCCCGACGGATGAAGCATTTTGCAACTCGACAGATGTTGAATTTTGTGCTTCATTGGTAGTAGATTTTTCTGCATTATCCTTTGATACTATTTTTTGATCACTTTCATAATCACTGTCATCACTAACCATCTCCACATTGTCAAATTTGAGGCTCTCATGGCAGTCTCCATCTTGCAGTCCTTCAATCTTTTTATCATCAAACACACCATGTATTGATTCCACAACAATGTTGGTTCTTAGATTGTAGACTCTATATGCTTTACCAAAAGCATATCCAACAAAAATTCCTTCATCTTCTTTAGCATCAAACTTCCCATTCTGATCAGTTTGATTTCTCAAGATATAACATTTGCAGCCAAAGACATGAAGAAAATTTAGAGTTGGCTTCTTGTTCTTGAACAATTGATAGGGAGTCATGCACTTTGCTTGATTGATCAGAGAAATATTCTGAGTGTAGCATGCAGTATTTACAGCTTCAGCCCAGAAATATGTTGGCAATTTAGATTCTTCAAGCATTGTCCTGGCAGCTTCAATAAGTGATTTGTTCTTCCTTTCCACTACTCCATTCTGTTGTGGAGTTCTTGTTGCTGAAAGTTCATGCAAAATTCCATTTTCTTCACAAAATGCTCTCATGACAGAATTCTTGAACTTAGTTCCATTGTCACTCCTGATTTTTCTCACTTTAAAATCAGGATGATTATTGACTTGCCTTATGTGATTGATGATGATTTCACTAGCCTCATCTTTAGACTTTAGGAAATATGTCCAAGAGAACTTTGAGAAATCATCTACAATTACTAGGCAATATCTTTTACTTGAAATGGACAACACATTGACTGGTCCAAACAAATCCATGTGTAGCAGTTACAAAGGTTCTTCAATTGTTGAGTCAAGCTTCTTCCTGAATGATGCTTTGATCTGCTTTCCTTTTTGACAAGCATCACACAATCCATCCTTAGAAAACTCCACTTGAGGAATGCCTCTAATTAGTTCTTTCTTTACTAGTTCATTCAAGGTCCTGAAGTTTAAATGGGATAGCATCTTGTGCCATAACCAACTTTCATCCTGACTTGCTTTGTTGAGAAGACAAGTAACAGATTCTGCATTTAATGAGTTGAAGTCAGCTAGGTACACATTTCCTTTTCTCAAGCCAGTGAGAACCACTTTGTTGCTCCTCTTGTTAGCCACAACACAGGCTTCTGAGTTGAAGGTTACTGAATTGCCTTTATCACAAAGCTGGCTGATACTCAGCAAATTATGCTTGAGACCATCCACTAAGGCAACTTCCTCAATGATGGCATTGTCTTTTGAAATCAAGCCATATCCCACAGTATAACCCTTGCTGTCATCTCCAAAAGTAATACTAGGGCCAACTCTCTCCTTGAACTCTATGAGCAGGGTAGAATCACCAGTCATGTGTCTTGAACAACCATTATCCAAGTACCATAGATTCTTTCTGTTTCCCTGCACACTTCAAAATCAAATCAAGTTGATTTTGGTACCCAAGTTTCCATGGGTCCTGCCTTGTTAGCTTTCTTTTTCTGTTTCTTAGGTTTGATCTCATTTGACTTGGGGATATTAGATTCATCCTTAGTCATTTGAGTTGAACCTTTGAAACTATTCATTACAGCAGAATTATCATGCATATTATGATTAACATGGAATGGCATGCTATTAGTGAACATGTTATTCCAGTAAGGCATGCTAAATGGCATTTGTGGCATACTAAATACAGCATAATAAGGATTAGGTACAAATGGCATGTTAGCAAACTGTGCATTCATATTCTGTGTAGACATAGCATTCATAGGCATAGGAGGCATGGAATTCATGTTGGTAAAGTGAGGTGGCACAGATATGGAAGTAGGCATGGGAGATTTGCAATTAACAGACAAATGATTTATACTACAACACTTGACACAGATTTTTCTAGGAGCATATTTATCAGGTGTGTAGTTATTGTGTTTGTTAATCCCTACTTTACCATTTCTATTATTTTTCTTTTTAGCCTCTATTTTAACCTCAATCTTTTCAAGTCTGTCACTCAATTGCTTGACACATATGACCAACATTAGCCTTATTTTCCTTCTTCACTTGACTAGATTCTCCTGGAACAAAATTCTTGGAAACTGATCCATATCTCTCATTTAACTTGACAAGCTTGGCTTTACTCACGGGCTTGCTCATAGTTGACGGATGAGGATTTATGTCACTCGACGGATAACCCTTTTTGTTATCCGACGGATGACCCTCATCATCCGTCAAGTCTACATCTGTTAGCAATCCTTCCACCAGATTGGATTCCAGCTTCTCCTTGTTCTTTTTCCAGGCTGCATCACAAAATGACTCAATCCCTTGAACTTTGGTGATTTGAGCATGAACATCCCTAGATGTTTTCCATGCCTTAATCACCTCCTGTTCACGTTCAAGCTACTTCTTCAAGATCTCTTCTTTCTTCAAGGACTCAGTTAATTCATCCTTAGCAAGTTTGCACTCAATTCTTAATTTTTCAAATTCAATGAACTGAGACTCGAGCACATTATTCCTCTCACTTAAAAATAAATTGTTTTCTTTGATTTAGCATTTTCTTTAGTGAGAGACTTAAGTGTAACACACAAATGGTATAATTCTATAGACATGTCATTTATAGCATCATTACACTCAGCTTTAGATAAATATGCAAGGTTAGTGGTGATTACCTGATTACTTGAAGAACTTGTCTCTGTTTCATCAGACTTGGCCATTAGGGCTAGATTGACATAGCTGACATCTTCATCTTCATCCAGACCATCTGCTGTCCAGTCATTTTCCTGTATAATGAAAGCCCTTTCCTTTTGTTTGAGCAACTCAAAGTATTTTTGTTTATAATCCACAGGCTCAAACTTCTTTTTGTTGGAATCTGACTTTCTACACTCACTGGCAAAGTGCCCTGCCAAGCCACATTTGAAACACTTGAATTTTGATTTATCCACCATGTTTCTATTTGGCTTGGCTGCTCCAAAGTTCTTCTTGAACTTGATCTTGGAAAATCTTCTGGAAAGAAATGCTAGATGCTCATCAATATCTTCCATGTCATCTTGGCTCAAAGAATCTTCATTTTCTGCTACCAGCCCCTTGCCCTTGTTTTCACAGACCTTTGAAGTTGATTCAACAGCTTCCATCTTCATCTCCTTCTCTTCTTCTAACTCAGCAACTAGTGCAATGGATCCTCCTTTCTTTTTTCCTCTCTCCATCCTCTCATCTTGCTCTATTTCAAGCTCATAAGTCTTCAGGATGCCATACAGTCTCTCCAAAGTAAACTCCTTCTAATCTTGAGAGTTTTTAATGAGGCTGTCATTGGTTTTCATTCCTTTGGAAGAGATCTAAGGAATTTCAGATTGGAGTCTTTTGTCTGATAGACCCTTCCATGTAGCTTCAGAGCATTTAGTAGTTTTTAAAACCTACTAAAGATGTCAGTGAGAGACTCACTTTCTTCATTATGAAAATGCTCATATTGCTGAATCAGTAGCTGCATCTTGTGTTCTCTAACTTGCTCAGTGCCATCACAGATAATCTGTATTGTATCCCAAACATCCTGGCAGTTTTGCAATTGATGATGTTGTCAAACATATCACCATCAACTCCATTGAACAAGATATTCATGGCCTTCTTATCTTTCCTGACTTGTTCAATATCAGGATCAGACCATTCATGCCTTAGCTTGGGGACATATGGCTCATTTCCAGTTGCAGCTCTCATTGGTACATTAGGACCTCTTTCTATGCAATTTATATAGGCCTCATCTTGAGAAAGTAAATGTAGATGCATCTTTACCTTCCAGTGATGGTAATTATCTTTATCCAGAAAAGGAATCTTGACTCCAACATCCTTCTTGTTCATCTTGCTATTTTGTTGATCTTTAAACTCTTTGTTTATCAAGAGCTTGCTCTGATACCAATTGTTAGTCCCTTAACAATGCAACAAGAATTACAGAGAGGGAATTGAATGGAATTCTTGAAACTTTTTCACAAATAAAATTGTTCTAACTTAAATATATATATCTGTAATAACCCCAAAATTTTGAACTTTTTTGTAACCCTTATGAATAGTGTTTTTGCTGATATTGCTGAATAAGAAAACTTTTCATGCCACACTATGTAGGGGTTCTTTTATTGTTATTCTGAGATCTTATTAGCACTCTATATGATATATAAGTGTATGTAAAGATTGTCAGATGCCAAATTCAAACACTTTGATTTTTCCCGAAAATCCACCAGATACCGAAAGAATTGAGTATAAGGTAACAGGATAAAAAGGATTTAAATTCAAGGATTTTAAGAGAGGATCATAAAAGGAATATAATGTATTGAGAAAGGTTAAGGAAACCCAAGTAATAAGATCTCGGGTATGATCCCTCAAACGATAAACGAAAATGAAAGTTAAGCGAACCGTATAACAGATCAGCGGTCATTAGCCAAGTAATTACAAGCTAATCAAAGAGGTTAGTGAGGATGATGTCATCAAACCAATAAGAAGAGGACAAGCATGGGAAGATGACATAGGATTGATGACCTAAGCATGACCAAAGAGAAGTGTGTTGTTGGTTGATTAAGAACCACACAAAAATCACCATGGTTAAAAGGTAAATAATTAAAACAAAAGCCAAAAACAACCAACCAACAATTCATTTCACCAAAACACAAAGTTGACTTCACTTTTCTTCAAGAAAGCTCTCGGCCCTTTTCATATTTCAAGAAGAAAAAATCCAAAATCCAAGATCCAAGCCTTGTTAATTAGTGAGGTAATTATCTAAGACTCCTTATGCATGGATATAGCTATCCTATAAGTTTGAGCTTCAAATTCCTTCACAATCGCTTCCTAAAATTCATGGAAGAAGAGGGTGAATAGTGTTTTTCAAGAACTTAAAATTTTGTTCTTGAGTTTTTGTTTAGATTAAGCTTGGGTAAGGACTTTCAAGGGTGATTCCAAGCTAATTAGTTACTCCCACTCACAAGGAAGGTATAATCTCTTAACCTAGCTTTGTTATTGAATGTTAAGAGCTTAATATGAGTATTATAGTTCATAAGAGGCTTGATTGTTGTGTATGTAGAGATTAGTTGGTTTTGTGATGTATTTGGAGTTGTAAATCTCGGTTATTAGTTAAAGAACTTAAGAATAGTTTTAGTTCATGTTTGAGATTAATATAAATTGGAAAAACTTGAGGTGTTGGGGCTGTTGTAGTGATTTATGGATGGAGTTTGGTTGTATGGTTGAATTGTGGTTGGTTTGTGGTTGATTTGGAGTAGATTAAAAATTGGTAATCGCGTAAACATAGCCATCGTAATGTTCGATTTACTTTAGACTGTTTTGTTCTTAACATCAGGACCCGAGAACTCACTGTAAGGTTTTGACCATTGCCTTGATTAGATAGTTCATGTTACGAGCTTCGTTTTGATATGTGGTTCATTTGAATCCGATATACGGTTTAGGAGAAACGACCGTTTTAAGTAACGGCGTTTCGCGAACGAACCATTACCCCTCGCCTTACTTTGAAATATAGGTTAAAGACCTTAAAGACTAATTGGAGTATGAATCATTTATGTAAAGTGTATTAGCCAGTTGGTAAGGCACTCGCGAAAGAATCGCCTTAAAACCCTTAATGGTTAATTTATTAAAAATGGTGGAGCCGAGGGTACTCAAGCGACTTAAGTGAATCGTTAAGCGCAAAAGCGAACGTTAGGGTCTAATTGGTTAAAGTATAGATTCATAAGCGACTTTGGTTTAATTCCAACTTATATGTTGTTTATAGGTTACCAGACTCGTCCCAAGCCATTTATCACCCCCAGTCGCTCAGGCAAGTTTTCTACCTGTTATACTATTGTTGTGATGTATATATGTATATGCATTATCTTGTGATAGATGCATGGTGGTTAATTAGCTAATCTTGCTTATAAGTTGCATAATACCTATGCTAGAGATAAGCAGTAGTTGCGTATACCCTTAGTATAGGGGACCCAAAGGTGAACATTTTCTAAAATCGGGAGTCGATGTTCCCGAGTGTATTATATATATATATTTATATATATATAGATATAGTTTTTAAAACTATGAATCGAATAAGGTTTATTCGATAACTCTATTTTATTAATGAATATTATTTTGAATATTCATTCGAGGACTTATGACTCCGTCTATTTTTGAATATTCATTCGAGGACATATGACTCCGTTTATTTTATTTAATGAATATTATTATTTGAATATTCATTCGAGGACTTATGACTCCGATTATTTACTAATTATATTCTTTATTTTATTAAAGAATAATGTGTCGATAATCAAACTCACTTTTGATTATTCAAATAAAGATAGTACTTTCGTATAAGTATATCTTTGGTTATTTAATATTCATTTCAAGTATAAGTTTTAAAACTTCTACTTCAATTATTTTTATAAAGATTATTTTAATGGGAATATTATTTAAATAATAATATTTAGATATTTTCTAATATATTGGGACTGCTTTATTTTATTAAATCAGGATCACTCCAAACATTCTTAAAAATGTTTTTGAGTCTTCAAAATGATTTTAAAGGTTAGGGCGGATCTCAAAGCTCATTTTTATATTTAAGATCCTCCATTCGAAGGGGATTTAAATACTCGCTCAAAACCTGAGGGATCCGGCTCTGTGGTGTATTTTATATTCGCAACAAGGTTGCTATTCTGATAAAAGAATTTTTGATTACTTACCCAACACTCGGGAAGTAAAATTCTTGGAACAAGTTAATCCATTAACAGGCATCGCCTGGGAAATATCAGTGAGTTTTCCTTTCCAACTAGATACGACTTCTTGGTGGAGCCGTATCAACAAGTTTCTACTTGGGGAAAGTGGGGACGAGCTTTACGTTTCAGAGTCATGGATTTTATCTGAACTAGGAGTGGCGTAAGTGGTCGAGTGGCGCCGGCCCAGCCTTATTATATTGGCCCAAATGGCCCAGAAGTTCCGCTAAGACGGTCCATTCCTTAGGAGTCCAGTGTTCGGTTGACAAGTAAATCCGACAGGTTCTCCTCTACATGTAGAAAATGGTGGGGTTGCACTACTGCGACTGATCATCGTAAGTGGTCTTCCTGGCGCGACAAACTCCCGTAATGAGTTCATCATCCAGTTGGATATTTCTGCAACATTACCCGGAGCATTTCGATCGAAAGGCTACGAATGGGTGATTGCTGAAGCATTGACAAGGGTCAAACAGTTATAATGGTGTTTCCATTGAATGAAGTATCTCATAACTTCATTTCCTTTCAAACTTAATTCAAAGATTGAATCTATCCAAGTCTTAACTTGTGGTCTCATCTATGGGACGGACTTTTGAAACTTATTATACTTTGAACAGTGGTAGTTCAAGTAGATTTCTAAAAATGGTATAAGTATAGTGAAGTAATTGGTAAATTCATCTTCCTTTAAGCTTACATCCAGTAAGTAATTACCTTACACTTGATAAAGGATTCTAGTAAGTTATCCATTTAGATACTTGCATTATTGTTTACACTATATATTATCTTGCGAGCTGTAATGCTCACTCTTGCTTCATTTCTTCATCACACAACAACAGTTAGGAAAGATGGCCAGACTCAAGCAGACCCAGCGCAAGCGCGTGGGAAGCGTCCCGCGTCTTCCCGTTGATGTTGTAGCTGCTATAGCTGCAGAGGTAGATCTATTGGTAGATCAGGCATTCTACTTTTGGGAACCAAATATTGTATAATTATAACTTGTGACAGATAATGACAATTAACTGTAAACTTATCAAGTAATCATTTTGGGTTGTAATAACTTTTAAATTGTGGATTCAAGGACTTGTACTTATTTCAATTTCATCTCTGAGACTATAACGGGTTGTGGTGTGTGTTAGTGTGGGGTCACAGTATGAGGTTATTTATTATTAATTAAGTTAAGTGATATTGTGGAAAGAAAGACCGTGATGACCCGGATCTCCGACCCCGAATCTGGGGGTGTTACAATATCAGTGTGAATTGATTTGCAGAGTGCGGAATAATAACTTGAAATGAATCAAAACACAAGTAATTAAAAACATAAGTCTTTAAAAACTTTCTGGTGGATTTGAATGTATCCACCAGAGATATATAATATATCAAGATAACTCTGTGTAGCAATTAGCTCACAAATGCTTACCAATGAACAACTAAGAATATAGAGAAATACTGAGAATACATCTTACAAATGTTTCTCTCTTGGTTGCTTAGTTTGTTATTCTATTTGCAGCTTCTTGGTTTATATATCACCAAGATTACAAAGCAAAAAGACAAGATAACAAAACAAAAACTATCAAGTCTAATACTATGCTACTTCATTACTCTATTTCAGCATCTTTGAATATCTTCATAATAACATGGAAATTGCAATGCTTCTTTGTTCTCTAAAACCCAGTTGAATTGGCTTCCACATTCCATTTGCATACACTCGACGCATGTGACTGTGTTGTCACTGTCAATAGATGTTTGAATTCTCTATCCGTCGGGTTCATGATCATCCGTCGAGTTCATGATCATCCGACGAGTTCATGATCATCCGTCGGGTTGTCTTGTTGATCATCCATCGAATGGCATTGTTGTTTATCCGTCGGGTAGCAATCTGGAGCTTGACTTCATTTCATTTATGAAGGATTACAAGACATCATCTATGTACAATTAATCAACCTACTCTGCATATCTAGTTAAAGTCAACATGACTTGAGTACTACTTACAGAACTAAACAATGTGTATGCAGAAATGTGCTACGGACTTAGTGTTACATAAGCTACTCACTCGATGGATAATAAATCATCATCTGTCGGGACTAAATTGAGTCATCCGTCGGGACTATAATCCTTATCCGTCGAGTGCTACATCTTTCACTAAGTAAAATCTACCAAGGTGTTTTGTTAATGAAATCATCAAGTACACAACATATACACAACAAAACAATATAAGCCTTTTCATTTTCAAAGAATCAATTACTGAATAGGAAATTTCAATTCCTTTTTAAATAGTTATAGAACCCTTGATTGGACTTCTTTAAATTTCAATTTATAATAATACGGGTGATCAGCCCGTACCGACCTCCATCCGGTCTTTAAGGTACCAATGGCATAATTTCAGCCTTAAACTGGACTAGCCCCGCTAGCCTCTTACATGACTGGACTAGTCTCACTAGTCTCTTACGTCTCAATCCATCAGGAATTCGTTTGGAAAACCTTGTGTTGGAAAAGAAAGGTTTTACTAAATTCATTTTATCATTACCAAGAATATGAAATCATTCAGACTCTTTCAAGTTGAAACTCATTCTTAAGTTCAAATTTCAAGAATTCAAAGATAAGGAAATAAATCAAGGATAAGCAAAGTTCAATTCTAGGGATCTTGATCAAATGATAACAAGGTACTCAAGTTAGGGAATCAAAACCGTTTCAAGGATCAATAGGGTATAAGGTAAACAAAGGAGTAAAGGATCATTACACAAGGGGTTCGTAAAAGTTCTTATAGGATTTACAACAGTTCATGGTATTAACAAGTAATCAGGATAAGAAAAGGTTACCAAAGGGTTTGAACAATAATCTTATCAATAACAAGTTCACAAGAACAATGATAGGGTATCTCAAGAATCAATAACAGGGGTACATTACTATATAAGTTCAATACTCTACATGGTATATCCTCTTTATAACCATTTACACAAGTAGAGTTACTTTCCTGAATTCGCTTTCCTGTTTCACAAAGGTTGAACTACTGCCACCTAGTATACCTATCCCTTTCCTAGCCTGAATGCCCGCACGCTCCGAATCTACAATCCAAAAACCAAAACCTTAATTAGATTCCCACTTGACGTTCCCAGAACGCTTAACATTTCCCTTAATCGCAATACCCTAAGAGTATTTATATACTTAATTATAATCACATAACATGTCTATACCATAACTCGTATACTTTAACCATATAGATTTCGAATCACGCATTACGATGCAAATACGACATATAGCATTTAATCCTTGCATTTTCAACTCTATACTTGAGTTATCATATCAATTATATACCCTTGTAACTAGACAACTTAATCCGTACTTTTTCAATGCTCAATTCGAACCAAAACAATCAAACAAATCACATATCTCTTAGAAATTACACATGCATTCACTTAGCATCAAATCAATCACTTTTATATCTATACTCCATTCGGCTATAACCACAAAACACAATCCAAGAATCAAACATTATCATACAAGCATCACAATTGCATAAAAACTTGGAATCAATTCACTACTCATTCCTTTAAATCCTCTTTTAGCCTAAACACTTACATGCAAAACTTTATCTTGAGATGCACCTACTAGAACCAAATCAAAATAACATTTATAGTGCATTTAAACACATAAATCAACTTTAATCCCTTAAGGTCAAGCAATAACACCCGAAATTTCCAACAATCAGGACATGCATGCATCATTTGGAGTTCTTAAACCACATCTAAATCTACTTATTCAAGAATCTCTACAATCAATCAACAACAAATCATTTACATCATAAAAATCAAGTTAATAAACAAGAACCACTCGATTTTCAAGCAAAACAACATATGCAACTTTTATTTCGATTCTTTAAATCATCAACTAATCAAATTTCTCAATTACTTCTAAGAATATACATTAACAAGTCATTTTTATCAAACAGTCAAATTTATTTTCTCAAAATCAAGGACCCATTCGGGTTTTTAGGAAATCTACACATGCAGACATTGTTCGAAATCCTTGAATCACTATTTATTCTAATTTCTAAATATTATCCTATAATAAACATCCACAACCATTTAAATCAACAAAATCAACTTAATCTTCTCAAAATCAAAAGCCATTCGGCTTTTTGAAGAAACATCACATGCAAACATCAAAAATAAGTTTTATGATTAGTAGAGTTCAGTTTACATATCATGACTCACCACCGGTTCACCGGAGTTCATCACCGGTGGCGGTGGTTCTATGGTGGTGCCCCCATTCATGGGTTTCCAAACCATAAAAACCTCGGATTTCTCTATCAAACAACAACAAGTATCACATGCAACAACAATTCTTCACAAATCCAGAAAATCAAAGTCAAAACTTGCAAGAAGACCTCGAACCAAGGTTCTCGGCTCAACATCACACACAAACATACACACACATACACATGCAAACACCTACACATACATGCATAATATTTAAAGCCCATATATGGATTAAGAATGATTTTTTATGGAAGAATCCGTAGAAATTAAGTGAAGAAGAGAGGTGTACCGAGAGGAAAAAAAGAGAGAGAGAAACTTCGAGAGTGAGAGATGTGAGAGTGAGGCCGGGTGAAGAGAAAAAAAAGGGGGGGGGGAAGGGGTATATATTAGCTTGGAAGGGTAGTATGGTCATTGTACCATACTTTTAATTTTGTTTTCTCTTTTCTCTTATTTCAATCTAAAAATGGTTTTATTCAAGAAATAGCTCTCTCAGAAAAGATGAGAATGGAACGAATAAAAATTTTAGAGCATAGATCTCTAAATTATCTTTCCAACCATATTTTCAGAATAATTTTTGAGCGAACGGTTGATTAAATACGAATTTTACAAGATTATGCTGAAAATAGCATTTTAACTCCTTAAAATCATTTTAAAATGCAACGATCACGAAATAAATCCGTCTATCATTTTTAGAAAGTCTCTAGGTCTATTTTGAAGATGAAAAAACAAATTTTATGCCTTGACCATTCTCGAATAATTTTATAAAAATGTATAAAGGTTCAATAAACCTTATTTTAATCCGAATAAATCCCTTATATCCATTTAAAATCAATAGATCGCGTAATCATGCATACAGGCAATCAAGCACATATATATCCACACATCATAACTCATAATTGACCTTACAATTTCCCCTTTTTATTATTATTTCTCTTTTTCGCGCATCGGGTCACGTTTTGCCTGACGGCCCGCGCTCAGCGTTTCATTTACGCTTCACAATCAATTATCTTTACTAACCGACACATCACTAGAACATAATTCTCACTTAAACATTCATTTTCACACATATTTCACATTTAAACACTTTAATCCCTTTTTAAGATGGGTTATGTTCTACCTGACGGCCCGACAACACAGCTTAACCCCTTAGCTGACTTTTTAAATTGGAACGCATCTATCTACGCTCCCAGATACTATTATATAATAAAGACAATTAACCATCACTTAGTCACATAATTTATAATCATACCACTGAAATCATACTTTATTCACTTAATTACGTCACGAAATTCCTAATCGTTACAATCTACCCCCTTAAATGGATTATATCCCCAGAATCTAGTCTACGCAAATAGATGGGGATACTTTTCTTGCATTTCGCTTTCTAATTCCCAAGTTGACTCTTCTATTAATGTATTTCTCCACAACACTCTAACTAGAGGTACAACTTTATTTCCAAGTGTCCTCTCTTTTCGATCTAAGATTCGAACCGATTATTCCACATAAGACAAATCTGGTTGAATTTCCACTGGCTCCAATTCGATCACATGGCTTGCATCAGCATTATACTTCTTTAGAAGAGATACGTGGAATAAATTGTGAAGATGTTGCATTTGCGGAGGTAGCGCTAATTCATAAGCCACATTTCTAACTTGTAGTAGTATTTCGAATGGTCCAATATACCTAGGACTCAACTTCCCTTTCTTTCCAAATCTGGTTAAACCTTTCCAAGGAGATATCTTTTGCAAAACTTTGTCTCCAGGTTCGAATTGCACATCTTTTCGTTCTCAATTCGCGTACTTCATTTATCGATCTTGAGCAGCAATTAATCTTTCTCGAATCATTTCCACCTTTTCTTTCATTTGTTGAACTAGCTCTGGGCCAATTAACTTGCGCTCACCAACTTCATCCCAATATGTAGGGGATCTACACTTTCTTCCATACAACGCTTCATAAGGCGGCATGTCAATACTTGCGTGATAACTGTTGTTGTAGGAAAACTCAATCAATGGAAAATGATCATCCCAATTTCCTTTGAAATCTATTGCACAGGTTTGCAACATATCCTCGATCGTTTGAATTGTCCTTTCACTTTGTCCGTTAGTCTGCGGATGATATGCCATACTCATTTTCAGCTTAGTTCCCAAATGATCATGAAATTGACGCCAAAATCTCGAGTTAAACCTCGGGTCTCTATCAGATACGATAGATACTGGGACTCCGTGACGCATCACAATCTCGTTCAAATACAATTTGACCAACTTTTCTAACGAAAACCTTTCGTTTATCGGCAAGAAATGTGCTGATTTCGTCAATCGATCGATTACTACCCAAATCGCATCATGATTAGACTTGTTCTTTGGAAATTTTATCACGAAATCCATCACGATATGTTCCCATTTCCATTCTGGTATGTCCAGTGGTTGAAGAAATCCACTTGGTCTCTGATGTTCCGCTTTTACTCTTTGACACGTATAACACTTATTTATCCATTCCGTGATTTCCTTTTTCATGTTTGGCCACCAATAACTCTCTTTTAAATCCTTGTACATTTTGTACTTCCAGGGTGGATTGAAAATCTTAAGTTATGCGCTTCATGCAAAATCTCGTGCCTTAGCTCCACAACGTTAGGTATCCAAATACGTGAGTTAACACGATATATTCCTCTTTCATCCTTTTGAGCTTTGATTTCTTCTCCTGACAACTTATCTTTCTCGCGGTTCATTACTTGCTCTTGACAACATCGAATCTTTTCCAAAATTTCAGGTTGAAATGACATAGCATACATTTCTTCACCTCCAGATTCTAGAGTCTGTACCTCTATTTCCATCTTTTCAAAATCCTTGATCAATTCCTCTAACGACGTTAACATATTCAATCTTTCCTTGTGACTTAAAGCGTCTACTACCACATTCGCCTTTCCAGGATGATAATTTATTGCACAGTCGTAATCTTTGATCAATTCTAACCATTTTCTTTGTCTCATATTCAAAACCTTCTGAGTGAAAATATACTTTAAACTTTTATGATCTGTATAGATCTCGCACTTTTCCCCATACAAATAATGCCTCCAAATCTTAAGGGCAAACACAATTGCTGCCAATTCCAAATCATGTGTGGGATACTTCTGTTCATGTGGCTTTAGTTGCCTTGACGCATACGCTATTACCTTCCCGTGTTGCATTAACACACATCCAAGTCCTTTATATGATGTATCGCTACAAATCACAAATTCTCCTTTCTCATCTGGTAACACCAACACCGGGGCGGTTACCAATCTTATCTTCAATTCTTGAAAGGTTTCCTCACACTTGTCCGTCCACACAAATTTCTCGTTCTTTCTTGTTAACTTAGTCAATGGAACAACAATCTTAGAGAAATCTTGCACAAACCTTCTATAGTATCCGGCTAATCCCAGAAAACTTCTGACCTCCGTAGGAGTCTTGGGTCTTTCCCAATTCATCACAGCTTCTACCTTGGCTGGATCTACTTTAATTCCTTCTTTATTAACTACATGACCAAGAAATTGCACTTCCTTTAGCCAAAACTCACACTTCGAAAACTTGGCGTACAACCTTTCTTTTCTCAAAATTTCCAAGGAAATCCTCAAATGCTCCTTATGCTATTCTTCCGTCTTGGAATAAATTAATATATCATCGATAAATACTATAACAAACTTATCCAAATATTGCTTGAACACTCTGTTCATAAGATCCATAAATGCGGCTGGCACGTTCATCAAACCAAAAGTCATTACCAAAAACTCGTAGTGTCCATATCTCGTTCGAAATGCCGTCTTGGGTATATCCTCCACTTTAATCTTTAGCTGATGAAACCCAGATCTTAAATCAATCTTGGAGAAATATGTAGCTCCTTTTAACTGATCAAACAAGTCATCGATTCACGGTAGAGGGTACTTATTCTTAATCGTCAACTTATTCAATTCGCCATAATCAATGCACAACCTCATACTTCCATCCTTCTTCTTTACAAACAATACCGGTGCACCCTACGGGGATACACTCGGGCGAATCAATCCTTTATCCAATAATTCTCGCAACTACGCTGCCAATTCCTTCATCTCGACTGGCGCCATACGATAGGGAGCCTTCGATACTGGTTCCGTTCTAGGAGCCAAATCAATCATAAACTCGATCTCTCTATCCAGAGGTAGTCTAGGTAATTCATCTGGAAACACATAAGGAAAATCTCTTACTACCAGAATATCTTCAATCCTTACGGATTCTTCCTCTATATCTTTGGCATGAGCCAAATAAGCTTCACATCTTTGACGTATCAATCTCCTCATCTCAATAGCCGTTAGAAATTTCTTCTCTTATCTTTTCCCCTTGAATATCACTTCATCACTATCCTTGGTTCTTAACTTCACCTTTTTACTTTTACACTCTATTTGCGCCTCGTGGTTTGACAACCAATCCATTCCTAATATAACACCGAATTCTCCTAACTTAAAAGGAATTAAGTCAGCAGAAAAGTGCCGACCTTCTATAACCATAACACAATCGGGACAAACCTTATCAACAATGACTTTCTCTTGATTTGCTACCTCTATAATCAAGTTAGGTTCCAGAGGGTACGCAACATAATTAAGTCTATCAAGAATACTTTCAGAAATAAAAGATCTAGTTCCTCCAGAATCCATCAATACTTTTACTTCTACTGAGTTTATAACGAGCATACCTGCCACCACATCCACATCTTGCATAGCATCTTTCATTGTCATATTGAAGGTTCTAGCTCTGGGTTGAGCTGTTGGTGCTGGGAGAGGCGGTGGTCCAACGATCCTAAGAACATTGGCCTTTTGAACAGCCTCCTTGCAGTTTCTGGCCATATGGCCCACCTTTCCACATTTGAAACAAGCTAAGTCAGGCTTCTTTTCTCCATTTGGGCACTCTGATGAGTAATTCCCTTTCTGGTTACACTTGAAACAGGTCACATCCAACTTGTTACACCTTCCTGGGTGTCTCCTCCCACAAACTTTGTATTATTGAATCTGAGATCTACTATCCTTTCCCGGTTGTCCTGCTTTCTGGAAACGGTTCTTCTAGGCTCCGTTACCGGGTTTAAACTTTTGAAACTTTTGGTTCTGACCTCCACCATTCTTTCCATACATTTCTCTAAACTTTGAACTTCCTTGCTCTGGCTCCGACCTATCAAACTTCCTTTTCCTATCTTTATTTTCTCTTTTTGCAGCTTCACGCTCTCCTTCCACTATCATTGCCTTCTACACCAAGGTGGCATAATTCTTGATCTCCAACAATGCCACTTGACTTCTAATCCACGGCCTAAGTCCCTGTTGGGACCTTTTGGGCTTCTTCTCCTCCGTATTCACATACTCCGGTACAAATCTAGACAACTCTGAAAATTTCACTTCATATTCTGCTACCGATATATCTTCTAGTCTAAGGTCCAAAAATTTCATCTCTAACTGATCTTACATATAACTTGGAAAATACTTCTCCAGAAATAGTTCAGCAAACTTCTCCCATGATAAGTCCTTTCCTTCCAGCAACGCCTTTGAAGATTCCCACCAAAAACTCACTTCATCTTTAAGGTAATAACTCGCATACTGAGCTTTCTTTTCATCCTTAAATTCCGCTAACTCAAACGCTTTCTCCATTTCTCTTAACCACAACTGAGCTTTTATCGGGTCTGGAAAACCTAAGAACTCTGGGGGATGAACAGATTGAAAGTGTTTGAAGTTTCCAACTTTAGGGGCTACGGGTTGTTGCAAAAGCTGAGCAAGTCTGCTCATCATGGTGGTTTCTGGATTCATTTCTGGGTCTTGGGTTTGGATTTCTTCTTCTTGGTAATCTGGTGAGTTGGCCATTTCTTACAAACCTGATTGAGCAATTATTTAGCAATACGATAGCATGGCATGTATATAACAACATTTTATTACGAAATCTTTTTTGCAGGTTTTAAGCTTTACCCAACTTTGCACATACAATCATATCATTATATAATTCTCATATCAGTGTTGTTTTCTCATGGCACAGGGTATGATTTTACGAAATTTTAAACACGATTGTATGAAGACATGGTATTCTGAACAGTTTATAAAGATTCCAGGGTGCACAATAGGAAACAAGATATGTAACTGATTTATCAAACCAAGGGTACATAGATAAAAGTCTGATTATCACAAGTTTTGGAAATAGGTACAATAATATAACAGGGTTAAACAGAGGAAAAACTGGAAAACATCCCCCTATCTACCCCTAACTTCTAACAACTACTACTACAAGGTTTCGAGATACAATACAACAAATGAAAAAGAGATCCCGACATCTGACTAAGTATCTCAAAGCCTACCGGCGCTAAAAAAACAACAACTACGGGCTCCACCAAAAGTCCCGCTTGACCAACACTAACATCTAATCATCCAGAATCTCTCTCAATATAACCAACATCCAGTGAATGATCTTATGCAGCCTCCGGGCCTCAGCATCAATATCACTAGTGGATGATCCCTCATCCAATCTCCTTCGGGCAACCTGCTCTACCAACTGGATTCTAGCTCTCCACTCCTTCATCACTACTGAAGTCCTCTTCCTAGAGTCTCGAATTAACCTATCCACCAAAGCTCCCAACTCAGGAATAGGGGAGTAAACAAGGTCTCGATCCTGGGCTAACTTGCCACCAATACTGACAGACACAATCTTAGGCATCTCAGACTCTGGCTCAGGGGATGGGGTCTATGACTCTGGCCTCAAGGGTGATATCTGTATAGGAATCTCACTACTCTCATATGGATCCTTCTCTGGATCTGAACTAACATACACAGGCTCCTTTGAAGAGGGTGGAATGGGGTACCGGTCAAACTAACCTCTGAATCGGAATCACTACCACTACTGGGATCTTGAGAGAAAACATAAAACAACAATCAAGAAACAACATTAGTGTTAAATAAAGCTTTCAGCTAACTCACACTCTAACTCTAGTCACCACTTTAGCTTATATATACTTTACTTAGACTATACCTAATAGTCTAACTCAACGCTTTATGAGTCAAACTCTCTCGTGATATAGATATATACCCAAAATACCCTTTTTATTCCTAACTTGTCTCAGGAACTAGATCCTGTAGCTATAATACCAACTTGTGACGCCCTCAATCTCGGGGTTAGGAAATGAGGACCCACACACCTTTAATCTATGGATTAAATAAGCATAAACCCGATTAGCTACTAACAGGATCAACAAGATAAAGTATGAGACAAGATTACAATTACCAACCATAGAATAAAATTTACAACCCAAAATAAAACCAAATTTATATAATTGATCCCGACTTGGAATCGACAGATAACCCATTATATTTTAACAACCTTTCGGCTAAGCGCTTGCTCACTCAAAACATGTACCACCTGCTCTGGAAACCGGGAGCCCTCAACACGGTAGGGACCACCAGGTACGCTCTTACGAGTAGTGCGCCTAAGCCTGGCCATCTTCTTGCTTAACTGCCATGGTTAGATTTAAACAAAACATATGAGTATAAAACTGGTGCTACTAGCCCGGTGACTGTCCTCTCAGAAGAAGCCAAATAACCTGAAGACGCCATTTGATAATATAACAAAGAAAGAAGAAAGGTCACTGAACAATCCTAAGATTTATACTTTCCTATTCTAATCTGACCTAAATCCTAACACTACTCTTCCTATTTGATTATTCCTATCCTATGTGATCTCCATATCTTATCTTAACCCTAAGGTTCTTATTTTCAGGGACCAAACCTACAGCTCTGATACCAAACCTGCAACGCCCTCCAGACCCGGGGTATAAGTATGGGGTTACTAGCTAATCACCAAACGTGTACAATCTGATTAACAAATAATAAATAAATGAATCTAAACCCCTTTAACACTAACCAGGATCTTTTTAGGTTGAAGTATGAAAACAAGAACTACTAACTACTTTTATTACAAACTAAATTCAAAATCTCACAACTTCTCTTTATTATAAACCATTGTCTAATCATTTTTAAACTATGTTCATCTTTTATTCAAACACACACACTAACTATCTACACTCCACCTGTTCGGGCAACTCAAAGCTTTCTTCCTGGATTGGGATCAACACCTTGGGTATGAGACGATCATGAGGCTTGACCCGCTTCTTTACCACTCGAGTCCTGATAGAGTTTCATATTCCTTCTTAACTGAAAACAATAAGGTGAATAACAACAAAAAGGGTGAGCCAAAAATTGCTCAACAAGTCCGCAAAACATAAATAGTGTTAAAGTAATTTAAAGGAAACCGTAACCCGGGTATATCTGCAAAGATATAACCCCACGAGAATAGAAAGAAGGCCATTATTGGCGAATACAAATGAACTAAACTGGACAGAAGTTCGCATCTATACCCTGCTGATCAGCCAGGATACAGTGCAGATCTATATCTCACTATATTGATCCCGTCGGGCACCCAGGCACTACGGCCCATCTCAAGGATCCGGTTATGTCCCGGTCCTTAAGGTTAAGTAAACTTAATCCCCAAAGTATCATTATCTAGTCCCTGGAATAGCAACCGGAACAATCGGTATGCTTTGACATATTCTAATCACCAAAATATATCAATAATTGTGGGTAATAATTGGAATATGAACAATAAACTCAAATGAAAGGGATAAGAAAGAATCGAAATAAAATATGTATAAGAGAATCAAAAGAGTGCAAGCGTGATAAGAATCTGAAGAAATATCACTATTCTGAAAATAGAATAGGGGAGAAACTTGCCTTCTGCGTGACTCACTGCAATTAAATTACCTTCGTCTATCACCTACTCAACCTGCCTTGCTCGCTTAGCTTCTGTTAGCAAAAATAGACTGGTTAAGTCATTTTGTATTTCAATTGCATCTTGAATCGACTTCACATCATTCCTATTGTCTACCCAGGCGCTTATGACTGGCTCGTATATTATATATCAGCAAGTAAGACTCGATTAACCACATAATACACATAAGCACATAAGCACATAATCATTTTTATAGTTAAAATAATTTTTAGAATTAAATTCGACTCGCTGATCGCTTCACTGATCATCATCTGCCTTGTTTCCTATTTTTTCGGAATTTTTCGGATTCGTCTCGGCTCGCATTTTGACTGATAATCAAACAAATAACAAAGTCAACTAATTTTTAGAAGATATTAGGCTTTATTATTATTTTTAATGAACAAAATTCATTTTTCTGATTCAATGCGCTTTCGTTTCGCTCAAATCGGACTAACGGTCTAATTAATATCAATTAAACACTGATAATTCAATTTTTTATTCAATATAAATAATTATTACTAATTTTTAAACCCTAAAATAATTTTTAAATAATTATTTAAGAAAATCAGAGTCAAAATTAATTTTTCTATAATTTTTTGAATTAAAATGAGTTTGTTATGATTTATTGAAAATTATTTGATTGATTATCGAAGTAATTAATTATTTTTAAATAATTAATAAATAACAAATAACTAATAAATAATTAATAAATAATTATTTAATAATTTATAATAATTAATCCCTAATTATTAGGATTAATTATAATTTATTACAAATATTTACAATTTATTATTACTTACTCGATTAGATCGATCATTTACAAATAAATAATCGACAAAATTAGTTGTTACGTTATCTATCGAATAACTAGTTATTATTTGAATCAGAATCCAACTCAACGATCAACTACTCGTATTAATACGAGTTACTCACCCTTCTCGTATAATTATTGAAACATTACGGTTATTATTACAATTTATACGATTTAAATCAACTATCTGTATTTAATTATTCGTTATGAATAATTATTACGACATTCTTCGAATAATTAACTATCGCTCGAATGATAATAATCGAACTTATCATTCAATTACTCGTTTTATTTAACTAATTATCGAATCTTTAAATCATAATATTCGATTAATTTTAATCCTTAATCCTTAATTATTAAGTAATTATTTAATTACTAAATAATAAATAACTAGGTAAATAATTAGATAAGTAATTAAATAATTAATTAAATAACTAAATTCGAATTTATAAATTAATAAAATAATTTAGGAATTATTAATAAAAAAATTCAGAATTTAAAACTAATTTTTTAATAGATTTTTAGAATTAATAAAACTGATTTTTAACTTTATAAAATATAATTAAATAATAAAAATCCTGAAACAGGAACAGGAAACTGATTTGGGCTTTTCAGGATCAAACCCGGGTCGTTTCCTGGGTCGTAACCGGGTCGACTCGGGTCGCTCAAGAACAGGGGCGGGTCGTCGGCCGGATGAGCAGATTCCGGCGACCCCTCCCCAGTTTCCGGCAGCCAACAAATCTCGACCAAAACGGGATGAAATCGAGTGATTCAAAGAGGGCTTTCACTCAGTTTCATCCCAGGAACTCGACCCTAACGTCCAAAACAACCGACGATTGTAGGGTTGTCTTTTCCGGCCAAAAGCAGAGCTTTTTCGGCGGGTTAAACCGGAAAAATGGATCTTGTTAAAAAGGAAACCAAATTCGATGATTCGGGTGTTAAATCAAAGCTTAAAACATTTACAATCGATCCCCAACCACCACAACAGTCACAGATCAATCAATAATTCAGAAAATTAAAAAGAAAATCGTCAAAATTTCAAGACTTCGTTCATCACTTTCAGGGAATCGTTTGGTCCAAATATATACTCGAATCGATTGTACACAATCTAAAGAAGCTATATCAATCATCAATAACATCTAATAACCCCTGGAATTAAAAACCCTAATTCGATGCATAAACCCTAAAAATTAAATTGAAAAATGATGCAATTAAATATGAAATTGATAGTAAAATTAGATAGTAGAGCTCAAGGGCTTTCGATTGACTACTTACATGTCTGATTTGGAGGTCGGAATCACGACCAAATCTCCGGTTGAAGTCAAGAACACCAAACCCTAATTTCTAAAAAATTTGGGGAAATTGAAGAATTTTCTGATTTTTAATTAAATAAATTAATAATAATTAGGATATTTATAGTATGAAAAACAATACCCCTAAATAAAATTAAGGGCTAATTACACATCTAATAAAAATATTTGGCCCTAATTTTTATAATTTTTGAGTATTAAAATTTAATTTATAATTATTTTATATATACAATATATATGCCAAAATTTCCCAAGAATTATGAATAGTGCAAAAATACAAAGAAATGGTATAAATAAAAGTCCTATAATTTTATAAAAATAAAAATGTGATTTTTTGGGGTTTTTAACACCCAATGGGGCCCGGAAAAGTCATTTTTCGCAAAATGAGAAAATTTATAAAATGTCTAGATGTTCAGAATAATGCGATGGTAAAGGCCGTTTAATGAAAAATAAGGCCCATTATTTTATTTGAAATACTGGCTTTAAAAATCATGGTTTGGGTCGTAAAACGTTTGAAATGAAACTTATGAATGCAAAATAAAATATCTGAAAAATATCTTAAAAATACCGGAATAACACAGAATACACGTAACACATAGCAATTAGGGTTTGCCAGATAATTACACATAATAACACATTAATACACATAATTTATTATAAATATGATATAATACAGACGTAAATTTCCCAGACGTTACACAGATTCTTTGGATGAAGAATCAGTTACTGGACTATGGGTTAGAATTTACTAAAATTCCTATTTACTGTGATAATCAAAGTGTTATTGCTATGACAGGTAATCTAGTTCAACACTCAATGACAAAGCACATCAGCATTAGGTACCATTTCATAAGGGAACATGTGATGGAAGGTATAGTGGAATTGCATTTTGTTCCAACAGATCAACAACTAGCAGATATCTTCACAAAACCACTATGTGAAGCTACTTTTACAAGACTGGTAAATGAACTTGGAATGGTTTCAGGTTCTTTCTCAAAATCTGTTTAGTTTTTGTTCTCATGCATCAGACTTTATGATCAGTGTTTACAGATTGTCTTATCTCGATGTAATCTGTGCTTAAACTGTAATATATTAAATACTGATTGTTATCTGATATGATTTTATATACTCTAATAGTGTTTTGAATGTTCTGTGACTATTCACTCCAATGAGGATTATTTGTTAGATGCTAACTTAGTAGTCTTTAACAAACTATGTATCCCATGTTTGAATTAGTTGTTTATTTGGAAATCTATAACACAAGCAAATTCTGATTTTGATCTTAGTCAAATTTACCTTGTGTATCTTATTACTAAGTCACAAACTAGATTTTTGCTTCTTATCTGTCAAATTATGATGTCAGTAAATCTTAAGGATGAACTACATGCTTGATAAGCCTCACTTATTTGAAGAAAAGAAAAGAAAAGAAAATTAAAATCAGGTACTCCTTTGAGATCTAGAGTAAACAGGTGAAAGGGAAGACCCAAGTGCATTGCTGGTATTAAGTAATATGCATTAGAAAAGAAAATAAATTTTTCTTGGTGACTTTTCACATTCTTTGATTACTGGAGAAATACTCTGATAATACACAAATTCTGATAGCAGTTGTGACTCACTTACACTGAGAAGCCACTGTAACAAGAATATCAAAAGATGCATAAAATGAGCACAAACAGTGGATATGGACTCTTGCATAAATTTATTCTATAGTAGACTTCAAAATTAAAGACAGATTTTAAGCACTTTTCTTAGTTATACCTTATTTCTAAGATATACTGAAGTTTATTAGACTTTAATCTTTATCTGATTATTTGCAAATGCACACACTCTCACTCCATATGAATGATAAAAATTACTGTGGTGATTAAGTTATTTTTGACAAACAGTTAAGTATTATTTGCATAAATTCTGAGGACAAGTTCTGATGGAAGTTCTGATGATTAAACTCTAAAGAAACAAGTCAGTATTTGTATGAAGAATCACAGAAACAAACATTCACTTTTTGAGTACAGAAGCCATATTCTGATGACCGTTAAATTCTGATAATAGTCAAGTTCTGATGCAAATCCTGATGGAAACTCTGATGCTTACGTGGTATTATTTAATTACTTGGCTTAGTTTTAATATTTACAGTAACGGTCATATTTTATCAGAAAATATTTAAGTGAGATAAAAACAGTCATAATGCTAGAGTTTTGGAGGAGTGGTGTTTATGATGACGGTGGTGCAATGGGTCCCCAAGCATCATATTTACAACAGGGGAAGATGAACACTTGGTTACATTGTCAACTGTTCGACAAGCTTTACATCTTCCAGAAAACTGTGTTTACAGTTCACAAGTTGGGGAACCAGCTCTTCAACAGATGATATCGAACCTTGGTTATCAAAAATCTTTGTCCAAGCTGGGACAATTGAAGAGGCCCCACATCAGGAGGGAGTGGAGTTTCTTTTTCGAATGCATCACCAAGACCTTTGCAAACAAGTGCCCCAACTTTGATGCAATCCCAATCATGAGTCAGCAAATCGGGTATGCTCTCATTAATCAAACTCATTTTGATAATGCTAGTGATGTGCTAGGATTTATTGGGGATAGGATGCAAGAGGACAGAAATACTGAATATTTTGCTAGATTTTGCCAACTTATTTACAGTTTCTGTAGTTCTGATAAGGCCCAACTAGCTAGTGAGTTGATTGAACCCTTTAAACTTGTTAAAAGGGCTTTCACTGACTTATTATCTACTGATAATAAGAAGGCTGTACTAAGACCCCTCCAAATTCCTCAATCAGTCAAACAGGTCTTAGTAAACTCTGACCCTCTCACATACAGTACTCTATATCCTGATGTACAACCATCCCAACCTCCATCAGCACCTACAACCACTACACAAACAGCTCATACTTCTCAACCACAACCACAACCAACCATCAGAACATATTTCCAACCAGCTCAATCATCTCAACCTCAACCATCAGTACCTACCATCAGAACTTCATCCTCCAGGCCTAAAAGAGCAAAATATGTTCCTAAATCTCCACCAAGGAGAAGAAGGATGATTCTTAGGGATGAATCTGATGATGAAGATGAGCAAGTCCAGGTTCATACATCAGAACTTATGCCAGTTGAAGCTGAAAAGACAACTTCTCAGAAATAAACTGAAGCTGAAAATTCTGATATTTTGAAGAGAAAATGAACTTCAAGTTCTGATGCTAATAAAGCAACTCCTACACCATCCAGGAGATCAAAGAAATAGAGAGCAAGAAGGCATTTGGCACAACCTCACTCTGAGGATACTGAAGAAGCTGAGGAAGGGGATCAGGAATCTCTGATCTCAAAGCCAATAGTAATTGAGTCTTTGCCACCTCCAACTCAGGCTAAAGACACTGTTCATGATACAGTGATCACACCTCATGTCTCTCCTATTCATGACAATGTTACAGTTAAAGATTCAGGGTTAAGTCCTGAAATTGACCTTCAAAGGATGATAATTCCAACTGTGTTGTATCTGGAAGCTCCAACAGTACAAGTGATAACTCCACCTCTTTCTCCATTACATGTTGATATTCCTACAACACCTATTCTGGATATGGACAAAGATGAAGTTGTACCAGAATCTCCAACAACCACACACACACTAGTACTGTCAGAAGATGATGAGATTCTCTCCAGTTCTGGAGACAGTTTTCCAGTAAATGCTCCCAATCTTGGAAAGGAGGCACTGATTGAAAAGTTTGTTGAACAAGCTGCTCCTATTCCTTGGGAAGAAACTCACAGAGGAGTGGAGTGGACCAAGAAGTGGAATGAATCTGATTTCATTCCAAGCTCAAAAGTTCTGACATAGCATACTGCTAAAGCTGATGAGTTGTTGACTAACTCTGATTTCAAGACAACTCAAAGTCACAGCTCTAAGTATCAAGTCTCTTCAAGGTCAACACTCTACAACTCATGAAAAGGTTGACCAACTTCTGGAAAAAGCTGAAAAGATGGATATGGAGATCAAGCTAGATAAAAAGAGGTTTATCAGACCTATTTCTGAGAAAGTTGAAGCTATTGGGAAGATTCAAGAACAGCAACATGCCCAAATTACTGAGGTACTACAGAATCAAGCTTCTCAAAAAGCTCAACTTAATGAAATTCAATCTTCAGTAGAACTTCTTCTCTCTCTCCTACTACCAAATGATGCCAAAAAGGGGGAGAAGGTAGTTAAGTCCAAATGCTCTAATACTCAAGTACTGAAGAAAAAGGATGACAAAGAAGATGACCAGGGAAACCCTAGCAAGGGTCAAGGTCAAGGTCAAGGGCATAACAGCAAAATTTCTTCAAGGAAACTAATTTCTGATGCTAGCAGATCTTCTACTCAAAAGAAGACAAGTTTTGATGCTGTAAATGCTCAAAATATGATAGCAAGTTCTGATTCTGATGTTCTGATTCAAGATTAAAGTCAAGACTCTCAGAAGTTTTTGCAAAATTTGAAGCTCAAGGGAAAGCAGACTACTGTCTACTAAAAAGATCCTAAAATTCAGACACTTGATGAAGAAATTGCTAGAAGATTATTTCTTAAGCATAATCCTGGAATGGATTTAGAGAATCTCAAGGAGGAAGAAGCTAGATTTGCAGTTGAGAAGATAAATCTAAAGTATAAAGCTTCTGATACTAAGAAACCTCTAAGGCCTAAGGTAAAAGACATTATAATCAAGGAAAATACAAATTCTGAGGCTTCAAAGCCCAAGAAAAGATCACAGATTGATCCCAAAGATAAAGGGAAAGGAAAAATTGATGAACCAACAAAGCCACATGAGATGAAAATTCCTCAAATCCTGATGAAACCTGTATGCAAACTGGTTCAAGTATTTGATGATGCTGCTGCAATAGATGAAACTGTTCAAACTCTGAAGAGAAGGAAGATAATTGAAGAATCTAAAACAACCTCTAACACAGCACAAGTTGTTCAGAATGAAGAACAACAAGCTACAGAAGAAACAACAAATTCCGATCAAGTCATCAAGACATCAACCTCTGACAATGCTCAAGTTGATTTGAATAAATTGACATTTGTTGATAAGAGAAAACTCCTATGGAAGAATGTTAATCCATCAGATCCTAAGAAAAGCCAGCTGCTATATGATTTCATGACTGTTGGATTGAAAGCCAGAGAAGCAAGAGACAGAGCTGGGCTAAGTTCTGAAGAAGCCAAGATCAAGACAGGAGTTGAAGTACTTACAAGAGATCCATTTTTATTGACTGACAAACCTCTTGAAGAAGTTACACAAGAACACCTTGATAAAGTTATATTTGTTCAAGTGGTACTGGATGCTCATGATAAGCATAATGTCAAAGAAAATCTGATTCTATTTCTTGAAGATGGAAGAACATACCAAATGTTAGAGTCAGATGTGCTGAACAAATCTCTGAAAGAACTTCAATTCTTTCATTATCTTTTGGAGATAAAGTCTGAGATTACCAGGAGATGGTCAAATTTCATAATGAAGACCATAAGAGATAAAACAATAATTTATGATTCAAGGGTTACAAAATTCATTCCAAACATAGTTGAAGATTATGGAAGTGAAATTCCAATGAAGAAGGATTCTGCTAAACTTGAAGTCATTCTGAAAGAGAAATGTATGTGCTACAATGAAGACTCTTCCCATCCAAGAGTAATAAGACTTGGTGATGGTTTAGAAAGAAATCACATCTCAGCACTTAGGACTACAATCTACCAGATTGGAAGTCAAGATGAAGAGTTGAAGCAAGTCAAAGCTACAATAGCTCAAGTCCTGAGGAATAAAGAAGAAAAGCTTATATCAAACTTTGTCAAGAATCACTATGGATTCAGATTGACTCAGTAAGATTGGTTAAAGCTACAAGGACTGTAAGTTTTAGTTAGTTGTCTTATTAAACTCTCATTGTATTTGTACTTAAAATGTTTTTGACATCATCAAATCTATTAACTTGTATATTTTTCATAATTTACAAGTTGGGGGAGATTGTTAGATATATTTGAGATGTCATGTCTAATCTGATTTGTGTTTAGTTTTCAGAACTTAACAGGACTTATCAGGACTTACTGAAATCAGAACTTACTGAAGTCAAAACTTAATATCAAAACTTAAGGTGTCAGAAGATATATATCAGAGCTTAAGTGCGGCAAGACTTCAGATAAGGAATGCGGCTGATTTACAGGAGAAGATCTGGACTAAAACAAAAGAAGATAGGCATGAAGAGTTAGAGGACTAGAAGACTTGTAGAAGATATCTGATTGATATATTTTAGGAGACAAAATTATATTCCATATCAATTAGAAGATATCTTGTAACTGTGTACTATATAAACACAGACTTAGGTTTTACATTACATGTGTTTTCATTATCGAGAAGATTATACATTGTAACATAGCAGCTCTTAGTGATATTTGTTCATCACTGAGAGAGAACAACAGTTCATATTGTAATAGAGTTTATTAAATATACTTGATCTTTGTTACATACTTGTATTAAATCGATTTGATTGTATAAACACTGTATTCAACCCCCTTCTACAGTTTTATGTGACCTAACAAGTGGTATCAGAGCTTTTCTGTTAACACACATACAGTAAAGATCCAAACAATCATGTCTGAAGAAACACAAACCCCAACTAAGCCCACCAAAACTTAAGAAACTCAAAACACCCAAACCCACAGTCGATATGAGACTATTAGGGTTCCCATACCGAGACCTTCCGAGTATCCCATATGGAAAGTGAAGATGGCTATGTTTCTGGAAGCTACAGATCCAGAATACCTTGATAGGATTAATGAAGAACCATATAAGCCTACCAAGCTCTCTGTTGCAGTTGCTGATTGATAGGGATAAATAAATTATGATTGTGTAATTAAATACTGCATTAATTGTACAAGCTGTGGACTGCTAGGCCCAATAAAAAGATATATGATACTCAGACCAGAAAGGTTAAGCCTGATGGACTAGATCAGGCCTGATGGAATAAAGAAGGCCCAAAAGCCCTGATTATTAATTAATTTCATAATTAATTAATAAGGGAAAAATCATCTATTGAGAAGAGTCCCGATAAGGATATAAATCCTTATAGATTAGCCTCAAGGGGACCTAAAAGGATAAGGAATCAGTTTCCTACTATCTAGGACTCCAAAGTCCATTCTAATTATGAGACTTGCCCGCCAAGTCTCCTATACCAAGTCCAATTCAAAGACTCCCAACATCTATATAAGGGGTCTCACCCCAAATCAGAACTACGTTTTTGGCTTGATTCTCTAATTCACAGAGATACGTAGGCATCTCGTAAAGGCAGATCGAGCCACGAAACACGAGAGCAGCCATTAAAGGCCTTGAGCTCCCGAATCTTAGTAATAAATACAGCAAATAATAACCTTAGTTTTTTATCCATAACATTTGGCACCGTCTGTGGGAAAGCACAACAACAACCATGGCAAAAACAAGGAGAACAATTAGAGCTCTAGAGGAAGGAATACCATCAGAGACAACCCAGGTGATTTCGTCCACCGTGGAGGTTCCTCCCCATTCGACTTATGCATCTACTCAGGGGGAAGCCCAGATAGGGGCAACTCAACCTCAGCCACAAGGGACAACTCCCCCGACTATTCAAGGTACGAATCCTCAAGTTCAACAAGTACATATACCTGTGAATTCTCGACCCGTCGGGTATGAATATTCAACTATTATTACTACTAACCCCCCTTATGGGATGCCCCTTCACCCTGAGGTTGGAGGAAGCGGATATGCTGGGCGAAGCGAAGCACGAGGGCAGTCGCCCCCCTATATACGAGGTTTGGGTCCTATCCCTGAGGATCGGGAATTTTCTGGTCCTTACACTGAGAGAGACTCTGAATCTTCGGATGATGAAGTGGCCCCGAGAAGGAGGCGTCCTGGAAAAGAGCCAATGGCCGATGGAAGGCAACGCCCCCAAAGCACCCCAGGGGCGAATCCCCAAGAAGTGCAGGAAAGGATCAGGGCTCATGAGGCTGAAATCCAAAGGCTGAGGCGTGATTTGGAGGCTCACCAGGCCACCAGACCCCAGATACCTCCTAGGGGGAGAAATCCTCCTCCTGTCATAGACCTGGATGGTCCGGTACGAAGAAGGGCTGCTATCCCAAGAACTGATCCAAGCAATCTCCTTCCCCTTGGAGATCATGATGATCCAACTCCACCCTTCACAGAAGAGATAATGAATGCCCATATCTCAAGGAAATTCAAGATGCCCACTATCAAAGCCTATGATGGCACGGGAGACCCCGCTAATCATGTTAGGACATTCTCTAATGCACTGCTGCTGCAACCCGTGAATGATGCTATAAAGTGTCGGGCCTTCCCTCAAACCCTGTCGGGTCTGGCTCAAAGATGGTACAGTCGTCTGCCCCCAAATTCTATTGGATCGTTCAGAGAATTAAGTCAGGCTTTTATTAAGCAATTCATCAGTGGAAGAGTCCATGAGAAAAGTTCAGCATCTCTTATGAGTCTTGTGCAGGGAGCTAAAGAATCCTTGAGAGATTACCTGAATCGTTTCACAAAGGAGGCTTTAAAAGTCCCGGACCTTGATGATAAGGTAGCCATGATAGCACTGCAACAAGGCACTAGGGATGAGTTTTTTAAGATGTCCTTGGCCAAACGCCCCCTTGAAAGCATGTTGCAGCTCCAGGAGAGGGCAGGGAAGTATATCAAAGTTGAAGAAAGCATGAGGAAGACCGTAGTAAGTAATGAGCCCACTGGAGGCAAGATGCGGAAAACTGATTTAGAATATATTGCAAAAGACAAATATCCTAGAACCGAACAAAACCCTGATTCAACCCCCAAGAGGGGAGGACCTGGGCAAAAGTTCACTGAATATGCTAAGCTGAATGCTCCTAGAAGTCAGATTTTGATGGAGATTGAGAAAGACAGAGATATTCGCTGGCCTAAGCCCTTGAAGGCTGATCCCGCCAAGCTAGATAAGGGCAAGTATTGCAGGTTTCACAAAGATGTTAGCCATGACACCGATGAGTGTAGGCAATTGAAAGATGAAATTGAGTTTTTGATTCGAAAAGGAAGATTGAACAAGTATACTGGAGATGGAGGGGACAGAAATAATAATGGAAGGAAGAACTTTGAAGATCGTAGGAGGGACCAAGACGATCAGGGGCGAAATCCCCAACCTAGAGGGCCGGTTATAAATGCAATTTTTGGAGGACCGCGACGCCCTCTAGGGCCAGTGATAAGCACGATCTTTGGAGGTCCAACTGCTGCTGGATTGTCCAAAAATTCCAGAAAGGCATATACTAGGGAGGTTATGCATATTGTTGGAGAAGCCCCAAAGAGGGCCAGGACAGAAGTAACATTGGCTTTTGATGATTCCGACCTAGAGGGTGTGAAGTTTCCCCATGACGACCCGCTGGTCATAACACCGATAATAGGAAATAGCCCGATTAAGAGGGTCCTTGTGGATAATGGTGCTTCTGTGGATATTTTGCTCCACGACACCTTTCTAAGAATGGGGTATAATGACTCCCAGTTGACACCAACCGACATGTCGATATATGGATTTGCTGGAGTAGAATGTCCTGTGGAAGGGATAATCAAATTGCCAACCACCATAGGTACGGAACCAAGGCAAGCAACGCAGATGCTGGATTTCGTGGTGGTAAAGGCTAGTTCAACTTATAATGCTATCATGGGGAGAACAGGGATACATGCCTTCAAGGTAGTCCCCTCTTCCTACCATTCAGTCATGAAGTTTCCCACCCGAAACGGGATTGGAGAAGAGAGAGGAGATCAAAAAATGGCTAGAAGCTGTTATGTGGCCTCTTTGAGGGCAGATGGAGTCGGGGGGCAGGTTCTTCCTATTGAAGATATGGATGTTCGAGAAAATGATGAGAATAGAGGAAGGCCAGCAGAAGAATTGGTTTCAGTTCCTTTAGACCCCGAGAATCCTGAGAGGATGACTTTCATTGGAGCCACATTAGAGGAGCCCCTTAGAGGGAAGTTAGTGAAATTTTTACAAGAAAATAGTGATGTGTTTGCATGGTCAGCAACTGATATGCCAGGCATAGACCTGGAGTTAATTACTCACAAGCTAAACGTGGATCCAAGCCGGAAGACAGTGAAACAAAAGAAAAGAAATTTTGCCCCGGAAAGACAAGAGGCTATAAAACAGGAAGTAGAAAAGCTCTTAGAGGCTGGTTTTATTGAGGAGATTCAATTTCCGGAGTGGTTAGCAAACCCTGTAATGGTGAAGAAGGCTAATGGAAAGTGGAGGATGTGTATAGACTTCACTGATCTGAATGATGCATGCCCCAAAGACTGTTTTCCGCTGCCTAGAATTGATACTTTGATTGATGCCACTGCTGGACATGAGATGCTGAGTTTCATGGATGGATTTAGCGGATACAACCAGATCAAAATACATAAGGATGACATTCCAAAGGTATCATTTATCACTGACTTTGGTGTTTATTGTTATCTTGTAATGGCGTTTGGTCTCAAGAATGCAGGAGCCACCTATCAAAGGTTGGTGAATAGAATTTTTAAGGATCTTATTGGTAAGACTATGGAAGTCTATGTTGATGACATGTTAGTCAAGAGTCTAGTAAAGACTGATCATATAGCCCATTTAAGGGAAGCTTTTGAGGTCCTGAGGTACCACAAGATGATGTTGAATCCTACGAAGTGTGCTTTCGGAGTAGGATCTGGAAAATTCTTGGGACTGATGGTCTCAAAGAGGGGAATTGAGGCTAACCCGGATAAAATAAAGGCGATCCTGGACATGGAACCACCAAAAACTGTTAAGGATGTTCAGAAGCTTACAGGAAGGGTTGCTGCACTAGGACGATTCATCTCCAAGTCGGGGGACAAGTGTTTGTCATTCTTCAAATCGCTAAAGAGCATCAAAGACTTTGTATGGAGTGAGGAAAACCAGAAGGCATTTGAAGAGTTAAAGAAGTATATGGCCCAGGCCCCGTTGTTGGCCAAGCCAGTTCTGAGTGAAATTTTATTCTTGTACTTGGCTGTTTCAGAGAGCGCCTTGAGCGCGGTGTTGGTTAAGGAGGAACTGAAAGTCCAGAAACCCGTATACTATGTCAGCAAAATTTTGCATGGTGCTGAATTGAATTATTCAACTATTGAGAAATTCACTTTAGCCTTGGTAATGGCTTCAAGAAAGCTGCATCCTTATTTTCAAGCTCACCAGATTGAAGTGCTAACAAATCAGCCACTAAGAAATATCATTCACAGTCCCAAGGCAAGTGGGAGACTGATTAAGTGGGCAATAGAGTTGGGAGAGTTCGATCTCAAGTATAAGCCACGTACGGCTATAAAAGCCCAGGCACTAGCTGACTTCGTGGTGGAATATACCATACCCAACCAAGAAGTCGGGGGGCAGGAAGATACCATACCTCAAGACAAGGGAGTCGACAATGGGGACAGGGAGAAGGATGATAAGGAGAAAGAATATTGGGTTCTCTATTTTGATGGAGCATCAAAAACAAATTCCAGTGGAGCAGGGTTGGTTTTGTAAAGCCCTGATGGATTCTTAATTGAGTATGCTATGAAGCTAGACTTCCCAACCACAAACAATGAGGCAGAGTATGAAGCCCTGATTGCTGGCCTTGGTCTAGCTGGGACACTTAAAGTCAAAAACTTAAAGGTCCGTGGAGACTCGAAGCTGATCATATCCCAGGTGAAGGGAGAATTTGAGGCAAGGGATGATACGATGGCTAAGTATGTTCACCTAGTAAGGGCTGTGATGACCCAATTTAATGAATGCCATGTTGAACACATTCCAAGGGAAGAAAATGCTAAAGCAGATGCGCTATCAAAGTTTGCTTCATCTGAGATTGAAGAAAGTTCAGGAAGTGTGTACTTCCGTGTTTTGAAGACACGAAGCATAGATGTTAAGCTTGTGGCTCCCATAGGCTTGGGGATGTCATGGATTGATCCCATCAAGGCTCACATTCAGACCGGTTGGTTGCCTAGCGATGCAACTGAGGCACGGAAGTTAACTATTCGAGCACTAAGGTACTCCTTGATAGATGGAATTCTATATAAGAGATCTTTCGTGGTTCCTTACTTGAGGTGTCTCAGGCCCGACGAGGCACGCTTGGCTCTTGAGGAAGTGCATGAAGGTATTTGTGGGCAACACTTGGGGGGCAGGGCCTTGGCTCATAAGGTAACCCGTTTAGGCTTCTATTGGCCAGAAATGATGGCTGATGCCAAAGAATATATGAAGAAGTGTGATCGCTGTCAGAAGCATGCACTAGTTGTTAGACAACCCCCCGAGATGCTAACCTCTATCAACTCGCCTATTCCCTTTGCCATGTGGGGGATGGATATTCTAGGGCCTTTTCCTATGGCCACGGCACAAAGGAAATTTCTGATTGTAGCCATTGATTATTTCACCAAGTGGATCGAAGCCAAACCCTTGGCCAAAATCACAACTAAGCAGGTTGCACAATTCCTGTGGGAAAACATTATGTGCCGATATGGAATTCCCCGTATCCTCGTCACTGACAATGGAACACAATTCAACAATGAGGAATTCAAGAAGTATTGTGAAGAAAATGAAATTGAGTTACGATTCACCTCTGTGGCTCACCCGCAAGCCAATGGCAAGCAGAGGTAGCAAATCGGATAATCCTGGATGGACTAAAGAAGAGGATCGAGAAGTCAAGAAATAATTGGGTGGATGAGATACTTCCAATACTATGGGCCTACAGGACTACCTGTAGAGTCACGACAGGAGCAACTCCCTTCATGTTGGCATATGGGGCAGAAGCAGTAGTTCCAGTAGAGATATCACATTCCTCTCTAAGGATTCAGGCTTTCAATGCAGAAGAAAATGAGGAAGGGCAGAGGTTAGCCCTGGATTTAATCGATGAAGTGCGAGATAAAGCACATGCAAAGATAGTAGAATATCAGAAAAAGGCTTCATTCTACTACAACCTAAGGGTTAAAGAGAGGTTTTTCAAACAAGGTGACCTAGTCTTGAGAAAAATAGAGGCTTCTGGTGTCGGACAGAAAGGAAAGCTTGCCCCGAATTGGGAAGGGCCGTACAGAGTCAAGAGCGTTCAGGGTAGAGGAACCTACAAGCTGGAAACTATGGAAGGTTTTGAAGTCCCGAGGACCTGGCACGCACAAAACCTGAAGGTTTACTATGTGTAAGATAGGCGAAGTACGATTCTCACTTGTCATTGTGACAAGTAGGTTTAAAAGCACCTTGAAGCTTTGCTTGCGTAGGATTTTATATTCCAGTAGAATTTACATTGTCTAGTTATTGTTGATTAGGGTCGAACCCATGCTGTGTAAGGTTTTGGAAAACCAGACTTCATATTAAAGAGTTTGAAATTATTTCTATCTAAGGATGTTTAAAGTTCAAATGCGTATTAAGATTGTAAAGTTAAAACAGAAAGAGGCAAGAAAAGCAACATATGAAATATAACCCCGAAGGGTAACAAGTTTAGATATGAAAAAAGTTCAAAAAGAAGATATACAAAAAGTTAGGCCTTGGAAGGCTGAGATTCCTCAGAACCACTATCCGAAGTCTCCTCGGAAGTCTCAGTCATTCCTTCGGACGTCTCGGTTGTCCCCTCCGAAGTCCCTGTAGAAGTTCCCTCTGCAGGAGATGCTGGCTGTTGAGGCGCTGCTTTTGGAGGCTCTTCCACCCTGGCCTTCTTAGCGACAGGCTCAAACTCCTCTTTAGAAGAATCTTCCTCCTCTCCGTCCTTGATCATAACAGCAAGCTTCTCAGTAACACCTCCAAGCTCTGGAACCCGCACAGGGCAAGGAAAGGGGGACTGCTCAAGGACCTCTGGAAACTCATCCTGGATGGCCTCCACAGCAGCATCCCAGCCCTCTTTATAGCTAACTGGGTGAAGAAGGGCATCATGCTCCACCATCAAGTCCTTGAATTCTTGGGTGTCCATCCAGCCATCAAAGGCTTTGTCCTTCTGCGCCTTCAGAATGACATTTTCGGCCCGGGCCGTCTCCAGGTCAGAAGTGGAAGAGGCCAGTTGAGCTTCAAGGGCCTCTATTTTTTGGTTGGCCTCCTCCAACTTCTTGTTGGCATCTTCCAGGCCAACCTTCCAAGCCTTAGCTTGGTGAATTGCCCCTTGGAAATGGGCGTTAGCCTGCAAGAGAAACAGTGAAAGTTTAGAAAAGAAACATGGAAAGATAAGTACGAAGGGCATAAGTAAAGGACGTACCGTCGCCAGAGCCTGGGCTCCAAATAGTTCATTCCCCTCTAAGTCCTGTTGAAGGACAAAATCTTGATAATCCACTGGGGAGATGGAATGCTTAGACCATTCCTTGGACAGCGCCGTGCTGCCCACAATTGAATACTTGCCCCGGATCCCCCAAGCAGGTTGAAAATAGGCCCCTGGCCTCTGCTTGGTGCGCAGAACTTGGCTGGGGCCTTCCTCATCTGGCTCCGTTGCCTGAAGAAGGAACTCGGGGAAGCGGTCACCCAGTTGAGGGTCTTTAAAGATCTTCCCGGCCCTCTTCATCCTGGTTGTCTCCAGGTCCTTCGGCTTGGTAGCCTCCTCAATCTTCTCAGCCACTGCAACAAACAAAGTCAGTTGAAAACCAATGAAATAAAAGTGCAGGAAATAAAGGAGGTAAGAAAGGGAACTTACTTTTCTTATTAACGGGCGAAAGGCCGCGTTCTACCAGGACGGTCTCCCGGATAAGGTCCCAAGAATGGGAAGTACCGTTGTCTTGCGTAAGGAGGTTGAAACCTCTAGCCTCCTCCTCAGACAAAGTTATGTCATTTGGGCTCCCGTCCATGGCCAGCCCAAAGGATGATCGAAACAGGGAGCCCCAATCTCCACCTTCCCAAATAACAAACAAAAAATCTTTCTTCCACCCCAAGTTGTTGTCAGGGATGGACTTCCAATTCACGATATGGGGGATAGTGGGGCGCTGGTTGATAGAAACCCAACCCGGACTTTTATCAGGGCTGTTTTTGAACTGAAAAATCTTCCTGAAGATAGCAACAGATGTGGGGACGTTGTGCTTGGCGCATTGTGACAGATAGCACAGAATCAACCTCCAGGAATTAGGGGGAAGTTGGCAAGGGCTGATGCCCACATCAGCCAGTAGCAAAGGAATGAATGGATGAAAAGGGAGTCTAATACCTGCCCTTAGAGTATCCCTATAGACGCATAGCGCGTCCTTCTTCCACTGACAGGCCCTGTCGGTCGGACCCGCAAGAACCAGCTTAAAAGGCTCCTTGATTTTGAAGCAGCTGCTCAACTTTTCCAGCTCCTTGGGATCCCGTAAAGCACTAATATGATCGTGCGCGTCCAGATGCGCATCAGACGGATACTCGTCCCCTCGAGTGTTGATCATGTCGATTAAGGAAGTATACCTCGATCGAATAGGAAAATCGTTGGACTTTCTAGCCACGTTCATCTTGGCCAAGCGAGTCATTCTTTTGTCAGCCATCTGAAAAAAGTAAAGGGCACGTAAATAGGCTATCTTAAAATGGCACACAATGGAAAAATAGACACGAAAAGCAAAGGGAGGAATCTTACCTGAAGAAGCGCTCCTGAAAAAGGCTTTGAGCTCCGACTTGCTGTTATTGCTCTGAGAATCTTAGCAGGAAGATAAAAAAGAAAACTAAGAAATGAGAAAGTGAGGAGTAATAGCCTTTCCTCATTCCTTTATATAATAGGAAAAGGAAGTTGAAGGGACGAAAAGCCCATTGAGAACAAAGGCCCATAAGAAAAAGCCCAGAAAAAGGAATATTCTAGAATATTCCTAGGAATTCTAGAGCATTCTAAACAGGGTGTATTAAGCCCAGTAATATTTGAAAAGCCCAATAAAGAGGCCCAGTAATATTTGAAAAACCCAATAAAGAGGCCCAGTAATATTTGAAAAGCCCAATAAAAAGGCCCAGTAATATTTGAAAAGCCCAATAGAAAAAGCCAGGCCCAAATCCAATTAGGATTTGGAAAATTCAATTTTAGCCCTAAAAAATGTAAGGACTAATGGAGAAGGCTAGAAAAAGACCAGAATCCAGGTCGAGATCTAGGTCGTGAATCCTGCCCGAAATCTTTCGAGCAGACACCCGAAAATAACGGGTAATAAAGACCAGAATTCAGGTCGAAATCCAGGTCGTGAATCCTGCCCGAAATCTTTCGAGCAGACACCCGAAAATAGCTAGAATAACGGGACTGAATTGAGGTCGAAGCTTCAACCAGGAATGAGGTCGAATAAACCAAGCATCTTTCAAAAAATGGGGATTAAAAACCCAGGTCGAAGTTCGACTAGGATCCTGGTCGAATTCCAGGTCGTGGATCCTAGTCGAAATCCTTCGACCAGGAAGCAAGAAAACCAAAGAATTTTCGAACAGGATTCAGGTCGAAATGTCGACTAGAATCCTAGTCGAAATCCTAGTCGATAGGCTCATGACAAGAAGCTAAAAAAAAGGTGGAATTTTCGACCTAGATCCAGGTCGAATTTTCGACTAAGATCCTGGTCGAATTCCAGGTCCTAGATCCAGGTCGAAATTTCGACTAGGATCCTGGTCGAATTCCAGGTCGTGGATCCTAGTCGAATTCCTTCGACCAGGATGGCAAGGCTGACCCCTATTTCGACTAGGATCCAGGTCGAAATTTCGACTAGGATCCTGATCGAAAAAGGGCTGGAAATCTGAAAAATTCAGAAAATTTAATGGAAAAATCCCAGAAAATTAGGGAAAAATCCAGAAATTAAGGAAAAATCCCAGAAAATTAGGGGAAATCCAGAAATTAAAGGAAAAATCCCAGAAAATTAGGGAAAAATCCAGAAATTAAGGAAAAATCCCAGAAAATTAGGGGAAATCCAGAAATTAAAGGAAAAATCCCAGAAAATTAGGGGAAAATCCAGAAATTAAGGGAAAAATCCAGAAAATTAGAGAAAAATCCCGGAAAGTAGGGAAAAATCCCGGAAATAAGGGAAAAATCCCTGGAAATTAAGATAATTCCTGAATAAAAGGAAAATTCATTGTAAATGTGTAGGTCGCTCCACACTTTACGCGAAAACGAAACCCTGTAAGGGAATGAATAGACTTAACTTCTGCGAAACCTAATCAATGTTTCCCAAAAGTTGGGGGGCAAATGATAGGGATAAATAAATTATGATTGTGTAATTAAATACTGCATTAATTGTACAAGCTGTGGACTGCTAGGCCCAATAAAAAGATATATGATACTCAGACCAGAAAGGTTAAGCCTGATGGACCAGATCAGGCCTGATGGAATAAAGAAGGCCCAAAAGCCCTGATTATTAATTAATTTCGTAATTAATTAATAAGGGAAAAATCATCTATTGAGAAGAGTCCCGATAAGGATATAAATCCTTATAGATTAGCCTCAAGGGGACCTAAAAGTATAAGGAATCAGTTTCCTACTATCTAGGACTCCAAAGTCCATTCTAATTATGAGACTTGCCCACCAAGTCTCCTATACCAAGTCCAATTCAAGGACTCCCAACATCTATATAAGGGGTCTCACCCCAAATCAGAACTACGTTTTTGGCTTGATTCTCTAATTCACAGAGATACGTAGGCATCTCGTAAAGGCAGATCGAGCCACGAAACACGAGAGCAGCCATTAAAGGCCTTGAGCTCCCGAATCTTAGTAATAAATACAGCAAATAATAACCTTAGTTTTTTATCCATAACACTGATCAACCAGCAAAGTCCATACCAAAGGAGAAAGGTGATTACACAGCTGAAGACATCTCATTTATTGCCAAGGATGCAAGGGTAAGGCATTTGCTACATAGTGCCATTGATAATGTCATGTCAAACAGGGAAATTAGTTGCAAGACTGTAAAGGAAATATGGGATGCTTTGGAGACAAGATGCCAGGGAATTCATGCAATCAAAAAGAACAGGAGGACGATACTCAGTCAAGAATATGAGCACTTTGACTCAAAAGCTGATGAGACATTAACTGATTTATATGACAGGTTTGCCAAACTCTTGAATGATCTGTCACTGGTGGACAAGGAATATGATCTTGAAGATTCAAATCTAAAATTCCTTTTAGCTCTTCCTGAAAATTGGGATTTGAAGTCTAATACCATAAGAGACAACTATGACCTTACTGAAACTACTCTTAATGAAATTTATGGTATGCTCAAAACTCATGAACTTGAGATGGATCAAAGGAGCAAGAGGCATGGAAGAAAGTCAAGGACATTTTCTCTTAAAGATGAGGAGGAATCTCCTAAAGTGATTGCCTCAAAGAGGGGTAAAGGAAAGGCTCTCATCATAAAGTCTGATTCAGAGTCATCATATTCTGATGATGATGATTCAAAAACTGAAAGTTTACCTGAAATAGATGTTGATGCAGAGATGATGCAACTATGTGCTCTTATGGTGAAAGGTATCACAAAGATAGCCTACAGGAAGTTCAGAAAGGGAAAGAAGTTTTCCAGGAAAGGTGGAAGTTATGATAAGAAAGGATTCCGAAAGTATGACAGAGGAGATAACTCAAATGTCAAATGCTACAATTATGGTGAAAGAGGCCACATATCTCCTGACTGCAAGAAAGGAAAAAGTGACAAAGGCAAGGCACTTGTCAGAAAGAAGAAAAGCTGGACAAACACTTCAGATTCTGAACATGAGGTGAACTATGCCTTGATGACAAATGCTGATAGCAGTACTGAAACTGCTGAATTGAAGGTACCTCAAACAACTTATGCTTTTCATACTGATGATATTACTGAGTTGAGATTATATCTTAAAACCATGTTCATTAGTTATAGAGATCAGACTTTAACATGTGAAAGATTAACATCTGAAAATCTTGCTTTTAAAAAGAGAAATGACTATTTAGAAAAGGAATTAGTTTTTATTCATCAAACTAAGAAATAAAGATATGATGCTTTATATGTTAGAGATGTAGTGCTAAAATTGAATGAATCTCTAAAAACTGATTTAGAAAAGGAAAGAAAGATTATCAGGATTTGGACTAACTTTGGCAGAACAACTCAGAATTTACTAAGTAGTGGAAACTAGAAAGAGGGCTTAGGTTATGGAGATGATAAAAGTGAGAAAGGAACTGTACAAATTGAGCCAATTGTTGTTAAACAGACTGCTAAGCCAAAGGTAAATCCTATTAAGTTTGTAGCAAAAACTGTAAAGTCTGATTCTGAAAAGTTGAAAGAGTCTAGGACAGAAGTCAAAGAAAAGTCAATTTCTGACAAATTAAAACAGGATAAACCAGCTGAAGTTAACATATGCTTAATGACAAAGAAGTAGTTTAAGCATAAGCTGAAAGAGATTAGAAATGTGAACAAGGTAAAGGAAGCTAGAAAAAATAGGAATGGAAAGGAATGTGTGAATAAAAGCAATAATTATATGCCTGTACATAATGCTCCTAGAAAGAAATGCTATAACTGTGGAAACTCTAACCATCTTGCTTCTTTTTGCAGGAAAAATAAAGATATAAACTCTTTACCTCATAAATCAGGAGTTAAGAGTCATTCTGTAAGGTTTAAACCACAAAATCCTTGTTTTCATTGTGGTAGTTTATGGCATTCCATTTATACTTGTAAGGAATATAATAGTTTGTACTATAAGTATTATCAAATAAAACCTTCTTTGAAGAAAGTTAGTATTATTCCTTCTAGTGTAAAGTATGATGCAAAGTCTGATATAAACTCTAATAAACAGCATGTTAGCATAAACTCTGAAATTAAATCCGCTGTAAATGCTAACAAACTTAAAAAGGCCAAAGGATCCAAGTAAGTCTGGGTCCTTAAAACTAACCAATAGTGGTCTTTGTGATTGCAGGGCAACAGGAAAAACATCCTAGTTCTGTACAGTGGATGTTCAGGACATATGACTGGAAATAAAGCCCTACTATCAGACTTTATGGAGAAAGTTGGCCCAGGAGTTTCTTATGGAGATGGCAACATGGGAAAAACTCTGGGATATGGCAATATCAATCTTGGGAATGTCATCATTAAAATAGTATGTGGCGCCCCAAAACCCGGGGTCAGGAGTCTCGGAAGCCATGCCATCTAAACTCACACAACTCACACTATAGTATGTAAATACTCACGCTTCACGACCCCACACTTATCACACACACACTTATAGGTTATTGTCTTGGAAACGAACGATCATTACTAGAGTAATTTTATTACAACCCAAATATAATTAGACTTACCGGGGAGTGACCTTTAGGTAAGGTTAGTCCGCCGTCCAAATATACGTTTCTTGTTTCTTATCTTACATAAATCATACTTATAAATAAGCCGAACTATAAACAACTGAAAACTAATCCAGCTTATTCTGACTACCTGAGGTACAACACCAAACAATCTACGGAACAGCTGGCCATTTCCTACCCATTTCCTGGCTTTGGTTCTCATGGCAGGCATCTTGATTCACTGTTGTGTTATGTCAATTTAAGAAAACAAGTGTGAGCTATAATGCTCAGCATAATAATGTACAATATGGAAATGACTGTATGATAACATCATATATTATATATATATTTTATTCAAAAATAGTTTTCCTTGGTGTTACACACCTTCTTACGAAAATAACTCTTTAAGGGGGTTTTTATAACCTGCAAATACCTTAATAGTAATCCCAGCACCTAGGCTTGGGTTACGGTATTGCATCTCAATTCCAATTGGAAGAATTTGGACATTCACTGGAGCCACCGCATACGATGATCATTCGTACTACGGAAATAGTAACCTTTTCTACTAGTAGAAGGACGAAACCGTCATCTCTCGGGTATCACCCTGGCCGCATACGGGCTCCGTGTCCTCATTTCGGGTATACACACACTTCGCAGGTCCATAGGTACATATTTTACCGTCTCATACGGTACCAGTAGCCTATCCAATACACGAAGTACTTGGATTCTACCCCTCCCTTGTCCTTTAGGAAATCCTATCATGTCTTGAGAACTCGAACCACATCGAAGTTTCTCCAAGCGTTTTGCTTGTTGATAGGCATTGCTTTACTGTATATATATATATGTACTTCCGAAAGTTTCGGAGGAAGTACTAAGGATGTGAGTTGACCGTTGTCAACAGATAATCAATAAGGGGAAAAGTTTCTCCTTGAAACTATATTCAAAATATTAATAAGTCGGGATAATATTCACCGATGATCTGAAATTATTCGAATGATACTCCGAATCAGAAAGTATGTTTTATATCAGGATCTATGATTTTTAAATCAATAATAAACCCTTTAATAAATATAAATAATTAAATAATAGTCTATAAATAATTAAATGATAATCGATATTTATCATACCTCGAATGAGTTTACTCTCTAAAAGATTTATTTAAAATAATATTCCTCAACTAGTTTGTGTCTACATAAATAATAATCTATAATGATTAATCGGGTTTGAAATAAATAAACGTTGGAGTATACTACTCCCATAATACATGAATACGTATATAATATTTATTATCCGAGCAATAAAATATAGTTGAGGGAATATGATCGTTGGAAAGTCGTTTTAATAAAAGTTCGAGGTATTTTAATATTTCATAAATGGACGATGAGTCCCTTTAAAACGTACTATTATGGACTTATACCCGTCTTATAATATCTCCGGAATGATTCTCGGGTTTTATCTTAAATCCCGACCGATCCTCGGTCTTATATAATACGTCACGCCTAAAGCGAAATAACATTTCACGATATATACTTATCGTACAACATCGCTATATTATGCGAAAATTCAACAACTACGTATCATGGAAAACATGGTATTTAAGCGATGATAGTAAAACAATCCTTTCACAACACAATAGTAAAAATGAAGTTGGGTTTTTAAACTTGCCTGGGTATCTCGAGGTGGAGGATGCTCTAGGTTCCGCTCGGAAATCTATAACTATAAACACATTTCATTTTGTTAGGTTCCGTTCTAATTTACGGCAACTCACACTCACGCGCTACTTATTATGCACCCTCTCAACTCATACTACCCTTAACATTTCTTTAAGTCATAATCACATTATGGTTACTTCATTTTCCTAAGTATCTTGGGTTCATTCTCATTATCGTCGTTGGCTCCGCTTAAGGATTCTTGCGGTTTCTTCCCGCGCGGTCTCGGCTCCGACATTTTTATAAAATTGAGAAATAATTATTTTTAATTGAAATTTTTATGGAAGTTAGGAAACTAAATATGTTACTCTCTGTAAAACTTTCATGATTTATGAATACTTTAAGTCTATCCTTTATATTTTCAAAGTTCGTAATTCGTAGCAGTTTTTGTCGCGTAAATCACTTTTACTAAAACGACCATAACTTTTGATCCGTAAATCGGAATCAAGCGATTCAAGCGCCTAAACGATCCTTATAACATTTTCTATCCTAAAAAAAGGTTATTTTCCAAGAATAGACAGTTTACAACTTCGGGAATTTCTGCAGAAACTTAAAGTTACGGTTTGTTGGTTTTAACGAAGTTACGTTTACGATCGGGATTTCGTTTACGCCCTAACTATCAACACAACCACCAACAATCATCATATCATCATCAACACACAAAATCCTCTCAAGAAAATCATGTTCTTGAGGTAATAACAACCAACCTTAAATCTACTTAACTTAATCATCAAGATTTCATCAATAACACTTAGTAAGCTAGGTTTACTACCTCATACTAAATGGATCTTAAAAATGAACCTTAAATAAAGTTGGGCCAACGATTTTTACCTTTCTTGAAAGCTTGAGATGTGTTCTTGAGGATGGTGGAGGCTTGGAAGTGCTTGGTATGATTTTTAGAACCTAAAACCACCATAGAAATCAAGAAACCAAAGAGAGGTTACTATTCACACTATTCACACTATTCACTAGTGAGTTTCTTGAATTTATTCCACCCATCAAACCTTGATAAAAAGAGATAAAATAATTTTCTTACCTTAGTTTAGTTGCTAGTAGGCTTGGGAATTAATTGGGTGATTTTACAAGAGCTTGAACTTGGAGTTTTGAATTCCAATTCTCCCTTTTTTCTTCAATATAGCCGAATGGAACAAAAATGGGGATGGGGGGTATTTATACTACTTGGTTGCTTCTCTTGGATGCTTGAATAGGTTTCTTCTTGGAAGGTGACTTGATATCTTTGCAACTTGATTTTATTCTTCCTAGGATAGCATTCTAGGTTTATTCCTTGTTGTCAAATCCATGGACATATCTTTGTAGCTTGCTAGCTTACAAGCTAACTACAAGGTTAGCTTCTTAGCACACTATTTGCTAGCTAGCTTGGTCATCCTATGGTTAGCTCACTATTTGATGAATTAACCATGGTTACTTCCTTACCATGGTTTAGTTAGTGTGTTACATTTATTTAATCGTTTACGCGTTCACTCAGTTACTTAAACGTTCTCCGTAATACTTACTCGTAACTGGTTCGCAATGTAATTCCTTTCGTATTTATTCCTTATATTTTTATTTATCCTACTTGAATATAAATCCATAGGATTTTAATCTCATAATTATATTGTGATTCCTGTAATCCTCGATAAGTCGTAAATACGGTCGTTTTTCAAAGTTCATTTTCTTCGAAAACTAATAGCGTTTACATACACTCATTTGGTACGTATAGTCGTAATATCAATTCCGAAACTCATTTTCTCATGCACTACGTAGTGTGGGCTCAAAAGTTTTTCCCATCTGTCAGGGTTACTATTCATTAAACGTTTTACAAGATCTCAAAAATTCGAGTTATTACACAGTAGCTCTTGTCTCAGGACTTAAACACTATCTGCTAAGTGTGAGTCAAATCTTTGACAGAGGTTATCATGTGGATTTCTTTGAAGAACACTGTGAAGTTGTAAATAATTCTATAGGAAAAGTAGTTCTAAAAGGTTACAGACATGGTAACATTTATGAAGCCAGACTTTCAACAAGTTCTGATGGTTCTGCAATCTGTCTGTTGAGTATAGCATCAATTGAAGAAAGCTAGAATTGGCACAAAAGACTCTCTCATTTAAATTTCAACAACATAAATGAGCTAGTAAAGAAAGATCTTGTGAGAGGACTGCCAAAATCAGTATTTGCTCCTGATGGCCTTTGTGATTCTTGTCAAAAGGAAAAACAAAGAAAATCTTCATTCAAGAGCAAAACTGAATCTTCAATTCTTGAGCCTTATCACCTACTGCATGTTGATCTATTTGGTCCAGTCAATGTCATGTCTATTTCAAAGAAGAAATATGATATGATTATAGTGGATGAGTTCACAAGATACACTTGGGTGTATTTCTTGCACAAGAAGAATGAAACTGCATCTACTCTAACTGATCATGTCAAACAACTGGATAAATTGGTCAAAGATTCTGTCAAAATTATAAGAAGTTATAATGGCACTAAGTTCAAGAATTCAATCATGGAAAAGTTCTGCAAAGAGCATGAAATTAAGCAGGAATTTTCTGCACCTGGAACTCCACAGCAAAATGGAGTTGTAGAAAGAAAGAACAGGACTCTCATTGAAGTTGCACGAACTATGCTTGATGAAGCAAAGCTACCAACTTACTTTTGGGCTGAAGCTGTGCAGACTGCTTGTTTTACACAGAATGCTACACTCATAAACAAGCATGGAAAAACACCATATGAGATGGTGAAGAAAAAGAAGCCAAATCTGAAATACTTTCATGTATTTGGTTGCAAGTATTTTGTTCTTAAGACTCATCCTGAACAGTTGTCAAAATTTGATCTAAAAGCTGATAAAGGATTTTTTGTTGGATATCCACTTTCCACAAAAGCCTTCAGAATCTACTATTTAAGAACAATGATTGTCATGGAATCTATCAATGTATCTTTTGATGATAAGAAGATTACTGGACTTGAAGATTTCAATGATCATGATTAGCTGAGGTTTGAAAATAAAGATTTAAATTCTGATTCTGTAAATTTTGATGACTTAAATCCTGATCCTGTAAGTTCTAACGGGTTAAGTTCTGATGTCATTGAAACTGTGGTAACTACTCCAAGGGAAAATGCACCTGTCCAGGGGGAGCAAGCTGAAGATCCTACCACAACTCAAGACTCTCAAGAAGCATCAGAACCTTTCACTGGCTCTTCAAGTTCTAATTCATCAGGTTCTGATGAGCCAAATTCTGATAATTCTGGAAACTCTGATTCTTCAAATCCTAAAGGATCCAACTCAAATTCTGAAGTCTCAGAGAGCATAACTACAGGGGAGCATCAGAAAATGTTGATGGAGATAGCATGGATCGTGGGGGAGGATCCAGTTCTAGAGAACAACTTCCATCTGTAAGGAAGTGGACCAAATCACATACACCTGACTTAATAATTGGAGATCCTGAAGCAGGTGTCAGAACTAGAACTGCAACAGTAAATGAATGTCTATATCATTCCTTTCTATCTCAGACTGAACCAAAGAAAGTGGAAGAAGCTCTTCAAGATGCTGATTGGGTGCAAGCAATGAAGGAAGAGTTAAATGAATTTGAAAGAAATAAAGTCTGGACCCTAGTGCCAAGACCAAAGAACAGATCAATTGTTGGCACAAAATGGGTGTTCAGAAACAAAACTGGAAGTGATGGCATAATTACAAGAAATAAAGCAAGGCTGGTTGCCAAAGGCTCCTCTTAACATGAGGGTATTGATTATGATGAAACATTTGCACCAGTTGCTAGATTGGAAGCCATAAGAATCTTTTTGGCTTATGCTGCTCATAAAAAGTTCAAAGTCTTTCAAATGGATGTGAAAAGTGTTTTTCTCAATGGAGAATTGGAAGAAAAGGTATATGTTGAACAACCTCTAGGATTTGTAGATCCAAAATTTCCTAATCATGTATACAGACTTGAAAAAGCACTTTATGGCCTTAAGTAAGCTCTAAGAGCATGGTATAAGACTTTAGCTCAATTCCTTCTGGAAAGTGGATTTAACAGAGGCACAATTGATAAAACATTGTTCTACCTCAACCATGGAAATGACTTACTTTTAGTACAGATATATGTTGATAATATCATATTTGGTTCTACAAATGCCAAACTCTGTGAAAGGTTTATAAAGCTAATGCAGTCAAGATATCAAATGAGTATGATGGGAGAACTTAGTTATTTTCTGGGACTTCAAGTCAAACAAAATGAAGAAGGTACTTTCATAAATCTATCCAAGTACACCATAAATTTACTCAAGAAATTTGGAATGCAAGACAGTTCAACTGCATCCACTCCCATGGCCACTGCAACCAAGTTAGATAAAGATACTGGTTCATCAGTAGATATTACTAACTACAGAGGTATGATTGTCTCTTTACTCTATTTAACTGCAAGTAGACCTGATATCATGTATGCTACCTGTCTTTGTGCAAGATTTCAGGCTGATCCAAGAGAACCTCATCTAATAGCTGTGAAAAGAATTTTCAAGTACCTCAAGGGTACAGCTGATCTAGGATTGTGGTATCCTAGAGAATCAGATTTTAAGCTAATAGGTTACTCAGATGCAGATTTTGCAGGATGCAAAATAGACAGGAAACGCACTAGTGGAAGTTGAAAATTTCTTGGAGGCAGATTGGTTTCTTGGTTTAGCAAGAAATAGAAATCAATTTCCACATCAACTACAGAAGTAGAATATATTGTTGCAGGAAGCTGTTGTGCAAAGATTATATGAATGAAGAATCGGTAACTGGACTATGGGTTAGAATTTTATAAAATACCTATTTACTGTGATAATCAAAGTGCTATTGCTATGACAGGTAATCCAGTTCAACACTTAATGACAAAGCACATCAACATTAGGTACCATTTCATAAGGGAACATGTGATGGAAGGTACAGTGGAATTGCATTTTGTTCCAACAGATCAACAACTAGAAGATATCTTCATAAAACCACTATGTGAAGCTACTTTTACAAGACTGATAAATGAACTTGGAATGGTTTCAGGTTCTTTCTCTAAATCTGCTTAGTTTTTGTTCACATGCAACAGACTTTATGATCAGTGTTTATAGATTGTCTTATCTTCATGTAATCTGTGCTTAAATTGTAATACATTAAATACTTCATTGTTATCTGATGTGATTCTATATACTCTGATAGTGTTTTAAATGTTCTGTGACTATTCAATCCAATGAGGATTACTGTGCTAGATGCTGACCTAGTAGTCTTTAACATACTATAAATCCCATGTTTGAATTAGTTATTTATGCGGAAATCAATTACACTAGCAAATTCTGATTTTGAACTTAGTCAAATTTACTTTATGTATCTTATTACTAAGTCACAAACTAGATTTTTGCTTCTTATCTGTCAAATTCTGATGTCAGTAAATCTTAAGGATGAACTACATGCTTGATAAGCCTCACTTATTTGAAGAAAAGAAAAGAAAATTAAAATCAGGTAATCCTTTGAGATCTAGAGTAAATAGGTGAAAGGGAAGACCCAAGTGCATTGCTGGTATTAAGTAATATGCATTAGAAAAGAAAATAAATTTTTATTGGTGACTTTTCACATTCTCTGATTACTAGAGAAATACTCTTATAATAGCACAAATTCTGATAGCAGTTGTGACTCACTTACACTGAGAAGCCACTGTAACAAGAATATCAAAAGATGCATAAAATGAGCACAAACAGTGGAGGTGGACTCTTGCATAAATTTATTCTATAGTAGACTTCAAAATTAAAGACAGATTTTAAGCACTTTTCTTAGTTATGCCTTATTTCTAAGATGTACTGAAGTTTATCAGACTTTAATCTTTATCTGATATTTTTCTAATGCGCACACTTTTACTCCATATGAATGATAAAAATTATTGTGGTGATTAAGTTGTTTTTGACAAACAGTTAAGTGTCATTTGCATAAATTCTGAGGACAAGTTCTGATGAAAGTTCTGATGCTTAAACTCTGAAGAAACAAGTCCGCGGGGATCTCCAGATCGTAAGACATTATCGCTCGGAGGGACGATATGGATTTCTTCGAGACGATTATTTGTATGAAGAATCACAGAAACAAACATTCACTTTTTGAGTACAGAAGCCATATTCTGATGACCTAAAAAATCTGATAATAGTCAAGTTCTGATATTAAATCCTAATGCAAACTCTGATGCTTACGTGGCATTATTTATTTACTTAACTTATTTATGGTAAATATTGTAACGGTCATATTTTATCAGAATATAATTAGGTGAGATAAAAATAGTCATAATCATTTAGTAAGTGGGAAGCGTGTTTTCCTTGAAACACTGCATGTGCACATTTATTACTGCTTAATACACGTGCCCACTAATAATTTTTTGACTAATGATATGTTTCCAGGTGTCTAAAGTCTGTTCTGCTTCAATCATAACAGTCGTTAAAAAGAGAGTATATATATTGGAGTTAAAAGATTTTATAATCTTTTACCTACTTTTCTTTCTCTATTCTCTCTTATTCTCTCTCTCACTAATATTCTCTGAAGCTATTTTCTTACAGGCCTTTTATGAAACACCTTGTGTACACTCTATTTTCTCACTTATTTTTCACAAAAATGGCACTAAAAGACATTGTTTTCAATGGAGCTAAGTTTGTTCCTAACAACTACTTAGCTATTCTCAGCAAGGATGAAGCCCCATCAGATCTTCATTTCATTCAGGACTTCCTTGCCAACAGCGAGATTGGGTATGCACTGACCCAACCTCAATCTCTCTCAAGAACTCAAGTGCTGGAGTTTTGGAGGAGTGGTGTGTATAATGATGGTGGAGCAAATGGGTCCCCTAGTATTATTTTCACAACATGGGAGGATGAACATGTGGTGATTGTGGCTACAGTTCGCCAAGCACTACAATTGCTAGAAAACTGCACTTATTCAACAGTTGAGGAGCCAGCTCTTCAACAGCTAACGGCCAATCTGGGCTATGATAAAACTTTGGCAAAGCTTGGACAACTAAAGAGACCCCACATCAGGAGGGAGTGGAGTTTCTTCTTTGACTGCATCACAAGAACCTTTGCAAACAAGTGTTCAAATTTTGATGCAATTCCTATCCTAAGTCAGCAAATTGGGTATGCTCTGATTACTCAATCTCATTTTGATTATGCTACTGCGGTACTAGGATTCATAGGGGATAGGATGACAGAAGATAGAAATACTGTATATTTTGCTAGATTATGTCAACTTATTTACAGCTTTTGTAACTCTGATGCACCCAACTAGCAAGTGAGTTGATTTCACCATTTAAACTTGCTAAGAGAGCATTTACTGACTTATTATCTACTGATAATAAGAAAACTATTTTAAGACCCCTCCAAATTCCACAATCAGTCAAACAGTTTTTAGTAAACTCTGACCCAGCCACATACACTGCTAAATATCCTGATGTATAACCAACCCAACCTCCATCAGCACCTCCAACCACTAAACAATCAACCACCTCTCAACCTCAACCAACTCAACCTGCCATCAGAACATACTTCCAACCAGTTCAATCCTCACAACAACAACCATCAGCACCTACTATAAGACCTTCGTCTTCCAGGCCTAAGAGGGTAAAGTATGTTTCTCAACCTCCATCAAAGAGAAGGAAGATGATTCTAAGGAATGAGTCAGATGATGAAGAAGCACAGGTTCATGCATCAGAACTTGTGACTGAAGAAGCTGAAGGGTCAACCCACCAAAATTTAGATGAAGTTGTGGGTTCAGGTAATTTGAAGAGGAAAACTGTAAGTTCTGATGCAGATCAAGCAACTCCTTCACTATCAAGGAGATTAAAGAAAATGAGGGCAAAAAGGCACATGGCTAAGCCTCCATCTGAGGTACTACTGAAGCTGAGGAAGGGGATCAGGAATCTCTGATCTTAAAGCCAATTGTGATTGAATCTTTGCCACCTCCAGCTCAAGCCAAAAATACTGCTAATGATACAGTGATCACTCCTAATGTCTCTCCAGTCAGAGAAATAACAGTTGAAGATTCAGGATTAAGTCCTGAAATTGACCTTCAAAGGCTGATTATTCCTACTATTTTATTTCTGGAAGCTCCAACCACAACAGCTCAGCCATCAACAGTCAATTATCCTATTCTACAGGATGAGATTCCATCAACACCTATTCTGGAGATAAATTCTGATGATCAAAATTTAGATAAAGTTATTCCAGAATCTCCAGTTGCCTCACATACTCTTGTACTGTCAGAAGGTAATGAGTCTTCTTCAAGTTTTGAAGACAGTGTTTTTGTTGATACTCCAGCTCCCATTCTATGAAAGGAGGCACTTATTGAGAAATTTGTTGAGCAAGCTGCACCTATTCCTTGGGAAGATACTCACAGAGGTGTGGAGTGGACCAAGAAGTGGAATGAAACTGATTTCATTCCAAGCTCCAAAGTACTAACAGACCATATTGGAAAAGCTGATGAGTTGCTCACAAATTCTGATTTCAAGACACAGCTCAAAGTCACAGCTCTGTCTACCAAAAATCTTCAAGGTCTACACTCTGCTACTCATGAAAAGGTTGACAAACTTCTTGAAAAGGCTGAAAAGCTGGATATGGAGACCAAGCTTGATAAAAAGAGGTTTATTAGACCTATTTATGAGAAAGTTGAAGCCATTGAGAAGATTCAAGAACAGCAACATGCCTAAATCACTGAGGTCCTGCAGAATCAAGCTTCTCAAAAGGCTCAAGTGGATGAAATTAAATCTTCAGTTGAACTTCTTCTCTCTCTTCTACTACCTGATGATGCCAAAAAGGGGGAGAAGGTAAGTAAGTCCAAATGCTCAATCACTCAGATACTAAAGAAGAAGGAAGATAAAGGTGATGACCAGGGAAACTCTGATAAGAGTAGAGGTCAAGGTCAAGGGGAGAGTAGCAAGGTTTCTTAAGGAAACTGAATACTGATGCAAGCAAATCTTCTACTCAAAAGAAGACAAGTTCTGAAGCTGCTCAAACTCAAAATATGATAGCAAGTGCTAAAAATCAAAATCAGATATCAAGTTCTGATGAGCAAAGTCTGATGACAAAGCCTGATGTTCTGATACAAGGTGGAAGTCAAGACTCTCAGAAGTTTTTGCAAACTCTGAAGCTAAAGGGGAAGCAGACTACTGTATACTACAAAGATCCCAAGATTCAGACACTTGATGAAGAAATTGCTAGAAGATTATTTCTGAAGCATAATCCTGGAATGGATTTAGAAAATCTCAAGGAGGAAGAAGCTAGATTTAAAGCAGAAAAGACAAATCTAAAGCCAAAAGCGTCCGTTGCAAAGAAACCTCCAAGGTCTAAGGAAAGAGGCATTGTGATCAAGGAGAAGTCAAATACTGAGGCATCAAAGCCCAAGACTAGATCACCGATTGAGATTGATCCCAAAGACAAAGTGAAGAGAAAAATTGATGAACCAACCAAGCCACTGGAGATGAAAATTCCTCAAATCCTGATGAAACCAGTGTGCAAAATGGTTCAAGTTACTGATGATACTCTTGATGAAGATGAAACTGTCCAACTCTAAAAATAAAGAATCAAAGACAACCTCTGACATAGCTCAAGTTGTTCAGAGTGAAGAACATCAAGCTACAAAAGAAAAAGCAAGTTCTGATAAAGTTATCAAGACATCAACCTCTGACAGTGCTCAAGTTGATTTAGACAAGATGAAAGTAGCTGATAAAAAGAAACTCCTATGGAAAAATGTCAAACCATCAGATCCAAAGAAAAGCCAATTGCTGTCTGATTTCATGACTATTGGGTTAAATGCTAGAGAACCAAGAGACAGGGCTGGACTAGGTTCTGATGAAGCTAAGATCAAGACAGGAGTTGAAGTTGCTAATAGAGATCCATTTCTATTGACTGACAGACCTCTTGAAAATGTTACATACAAACACCTTGATAAGGTTATCTCTGTTCAAGTGGTACTGGATGCTCATGACAAGCACAATGTCAAAGAAAATCTGATTCTATTTCTTGAAGATGGAAGGACATATCAGATGTCAGAATCAGATGTGCTAAACAAATCACTGAAAGAACTTTAATTCTTTCATTATCTTCTAAGGATAAAGTCTGATATTACCAGGAGATGGTCAACTTTCATAATGAAGACCATAAGAGATAAAGCTAGAATTTCTAGTTCAAGGGTTACAGAATTCATTCTTAATATTATTGAATATGATGGAAGTGAAATTCCAATGAAAAAGGATTCTGCTAAACTTGAAGTGATACTGAAAGAGAAATGTCTATGCTATAATGAAGATTCTTCTCATCCTAGGGTAATAAGACTGGATGATGGTTTAGAAAGAAACCATATTTCTTCTCTAAGGACTGTAATCTACCAGATTGGAAGTTAGAATGAAGATTTGAAGCAAGTCAAGACTACACTATCTCAAGTCCTGAGGATTAAAGAAGAAAAGCTGATATCAAACTTTGTCAAGAATCATTTTGGATTCAGATTGACTCAGTGAGATTGGTAAAAGCTACAAGGACTGTAAGTTGTAGTTAGTTATCTAGTTAAACTCTTAATTGCATTTATAGTTAAATGTTTTTGACATCATCAAATCTATTAACTTGTATATTTTGCATAATTTACAAGTTGGGGGAGGTTGTTAGATATATTTGAGATGTCATGTCTAATATGATTTGTGTTTAGTTTTCAGAACTTAACAACATGACATATCAGGACTTACTAAAATCAGGACTTACTGGAAGTTAGAACTTAATATCAGAACTTAAGGTCATATCAGTACTTAAGTGCGGGAAGACTTTCAGTTAAGGAATGAAGCTGATTTACAGGAGAAGATCGAGACTAAAACAATATAAGTTATGCATGGAAAGAGTTAGAGGACTAGAAGACTTGTAGAAGATATCTGATTGATATATTTTAGGAGACAGAATTGTATTATATATCAATTAGAATATATTTTATAACTGTGTACTATATAAACACAGACTTAGGTTTTACACTACATGTGTTATCATTATCGAAAAAGATTATACATTGTAACCTAGCAGCTCTTAGTGATATTTGTTCATCACTGAGAGAGAACACAGTTCATATTATAATAGAGTTTATTAAATATACTTGATCTTTGTTACATACTTGTGTTAAATCGATTTGATTATGTAATCACTGTATTCAACCCCCTTCTACAGTGTTATGTGACCTAACAAGTGGTATCAGAGCTTTTATGTTAACACACATACAGTAAAGATCCAAATAATCATGTCTGAAGAAACACAAACCCCAACTAAGCCCACCAAAACTCAAGAAAATCAAAACACCCAAACCCACAGTCGATATGAGACTATTAGGGTTCCCATACTGAGTCCATCTATAGCCATGTTAAAGATCCTTATAATAATAACTAAATATGGTATTTCCTTTTTAAAACAACTTACTCATCATGATGCTCCGATTGTACCATCTTAGCACTGAGTCTTCAATCTCATAATATAATAATTGGTTCTCAACTATACATCTCTTTGTTCGGAACGTAATCAGCCTTGGAAAAATGATTTTCACAATATCGATGAAATTTAGACAATCTTAAAAAGATTTCAAAATCTAATATCTGAAGAAATAATGAGCTCTGAATAAAAGAGTCGCAACACTCAAAAGATTTATAACTTGAAAGAAAGAATACAACAAGGATTATCCTTCCATGTCCTTAGAATTTTATATTGTGATATTATAGAGAATATCCATTGAAAGCAATGATTGCTGAATAATAACATCATACGAATGATACTTGAAAGATTTCCCATTGAAAAAATACTTTTCTTTTCGAATAATGAAGGAAATTTGAAATACCATCCTTAACCAAAGGTTAACCATTGAGGTTTCAAAGAGATGCTATTTGATAGAAGGAATTGTATTCAATGGTTAACAAATAGGGAAGTATATTGTTCTTCAATCACTTTATGATTTTAATTCGATGTTCGTTATATAAACGAATGAATAGAATATTTCATGAACAAAATATTTCATAAAAATGAATATGAATTCTCGTTTGAATGGGCGACCTAGTTAGGTCTCAATTAAATCATTCTTTGAAAATTTCATCAACGATTGATCTTGCATAAATAATGCATTGTGTAAAAAAAATTGATTGGAAGTGGAACTAGAAAAATAATAATAGTCCATATCAAGCAATATTATCATCCAGCTAAGAAAATGGTCAGCTCAATCAGTTTGGCCCATAGCAACTAGCTAGAACGATTAGCTAGGCTTTCATCGTATTAATTAAAATTTCAACTAGTTAGGACATTAACTAGTCGTTCATGACAACATATACTACTAAGCATATTTCAATTTGTTCGAAAAAGAAAATCTCAATATCATAACCACTAAAGAATTTGTGGCTATCTGGATGACGATTTCAAAATAAAGAGTTTTCCAATTTGGGCCGAGAAAAGCAATTATAACTCTGAATCGAGTGGTCTTGGCATCGGAACCATCGATAGCCTCTCATCAAATATTTCTTTCTAATAAAATGGTACACTCAGAGGTGCCCTCGTTCACATACTTTATCAGATTCTCAAATAGAATTGAATTCGGAATACCAATATCAAATTGGCACCCTTACTATGATTTCAAAGTTCAATATACAATTCTGTTAGGTAATTAATAATGCACTGGGGGGTGAATGTGTTTTACTGTTTTTGGGCTTTTCTTGAAAGTTATTGGTTAAACAAGGTAAATTAAATCTTGTAGAGAAAAGTGTTCATGCAGAATTTAAATTTGCAGAAAATAAAGAACACGGATCTTCAAGACTCACTTAATTTTATATTAAAAAGTAAGACTATTTTTCTATGAAATTTCTAAGCTCTTTGATGTTAAAGAGCTCAGCTTCTTCTTGAGAGTGATACAAGAGATTTGATATAAATTGTTACAACTGACTAAGGACCAGTGTTAACTTTATAACTCAGTTAACTACTGGTTTACACAGTGGATAATAAAATATGCTATTAGCTTTTCTAAACTGTCACTTGTCATTTCTATTTATAGAAAAGCAGATCTTCCAATTTTGGCTTAGCATATCTTTAGCATCCCGTGTTTACTTTAATCTTCCTCTGTCAGTTAATCTTTGCCATTAATCTTGCACACTCTTCAAGCTGCTTTTTATAGACTTGTCAATCCAGCTGTTGGATTGTTTGTTGATTGTTTATCTTGGATATTGAACTGATCTGCAATTCTGTACTTTGAGAATGTACCTCGAGATCTCCAGTTTAAATTTATAGAACACTTGACATCTCGATAAGTACATAGGCTTATCGAGATCTCTAGCACTCCATATTTAGTTTATCTTGTAGAGGTCTTCAGCTTGTTGAGATCTCTAGTCTTCACTTTGACTTGTAGATAAGTCTTAGTTCTCTAATGGAACTTGACTTATCGATAACTCAGAGTTCTCTACTGAATGTAGACTTGTTGATAACTCTGAGTTCTCTAGTGAAGGAATGACTTGTCAATATCTCCAATCTTCAGTTCTTCAATTTGGTTTGTCGATATCTTCCTGAGTTCTCTAGTAGCTTTCCTGACTTCTCCACTCCAAATTCATTTCTTCTATCCCGGTGGATATTGCTCATCCGTCGAGTAGTGATTGCATCCGGACGGATGTGCCTAACAGCAGTCATCCGTCGGATAGCCAAACTACAATCCCGATGGATGTTCCTCATTCGTTGGTACTCTCTGCAACTCGAATGACTTCTCTATAACATTAAATCTGTGACTTGTAGAGATCTTGACTTAGAATATTTTTCTCCAAATAGATTTATTCAACTCCAAGCTTCTTCAAAATTCTTCTGAGGCATGATCTTCTTGATCTTCTTCCAGATAAAATCCTTAGGCTTGATACTATTTTAGGAAAAAGACTCCAGTCTGCTCCTTTGCATTTTTACAGACTTTAAGTGTTACAAGTACAAAATACAAATTAAGATAACAATACAACTTACTTAGGGTTGGCCCCAAGCTTAACTTATTACTAAAAATAATAGTTCATTAATCTCCTTCTAAGATCAGATGTCCATTAGTTTGCTTCATACTTTGGTCAGAGACACTAATGATATTGTTATCTCCAGTAATCTTTGACATCATCACTTATATATTATAAATTCCATCCCGATTAAAAGAAAAAGATTCCCGAGGAATCCATGGATATTAGATCATCCATGTTTTTAACAATTTGTTAGATATTTACGATCTCGACTGAGAAGCGTAAGTATGAATGAAGAATCAAATGAAGATATTAATTATAAATATTCGTCGATGAATTGAGGAAATTTATGAAAAAATTCCTTGGATAATTGAAATAAAATATAAATAGCTCTGAGCCGAACAAGAAGATCATAATCTATTAATGAAATTTCATTGATTAACTAAAAGAATTGAATAAGTCCTGATGCGGAGAAAGACTATTCAAGATGGTCACATCAGAAATTCAAATTAGGGAAGGAAAAGGATTGCCTGATATGACTTATCAAGGCAATACGAATGATCAACATTTTGGAAGGAGTAGCGTGAAAATGAGTAGGTGCCAAATTATTTTACATATTATCCTAACTCTCGTTATTATCCGTCTGAGGATAATACCACCTCTCGTCTTTGTAATTTCTTATATCATCTAGTGTTTCTTTCAAATCATTTTAAAATCGCTTACTAACTTGAGTTTCGCACGTATATCTGTCATTCATGTATTTTACCTCGAAGACCTTACTCAGAAATATTCCAAAAGCACCTTTTAAGCCGATAGTGGCCTGCTACACACATCTGTTACTAACTATAAGTGGCCAGTTCTTCCTGGGAACAAATCAAAGAGATCTCTTAGGGATCTCAATGCAGTCCATAAGTTCGATGGTATGTGTGTGTAAGTGAACATACATTACCGAATATATTAGAGGTCTACGAGTATATATACGTAGTCTCTGACATCATTTCTACCAAAGAATTCCGCTCTAGACTCACTGGTCTATGCTTTTAAAAGGTTCTAAGATTGAACTATCGCTCGTTGTAATCTTATGCCATTCAATTGTAGACATGCCATTAATTCTAGATGCTCTCGATATCTGAGCTAAACCATCATAACCTTATATTTTAAGCACACTAATAATATCACATAGTGTACTCGTCTTACGATAACATTCTTATATTACATTCAAATCTTCCTTAATAGAATTAAAATCCTTAAGGGTATATTGGGCACTATTTCTGCTGAATTCGTTATTAATATGATATTCAAATCCTCATTGGTAAAATGACACCTTCAACTAGTTTGGGTCAATAACCTCAATTGTATACTAATAATTAGATTTCATGCATTTCACCTGTGATGCCCCCTCCTGGGCAACTTATGGGGAACTACGAGTAACCAGGTTTGTGTTATCCAATCATTTTCAATAAATCGTAAAATTAATATTTTAATACGAAACCACCTCGAGGAGCTTCTTGAGTGCTTTTAATATTTATCATAAAAGTTTCATTTTGATAAAATGAATTTAATTAGGTGAAAAGAATTTTAAAAGTTCGGTTAACTACGGAGTTTTACTATTCAAACCGCTTTCACTAAAACGTTATATCTCTCAATCCATTAACTCAATTGATGCACCGTGTTCGTGTGCGCGATCTAGACAAAATTTAGAACACATAATTTGAAAATGATTTTCTGGTAATAGGGGTGAAAATCCCGAAGTAGCAGTTTCTAACAGGGGGTTGTTTTCATGTTTGTACTCCGCGCGACCTCGGCTCTGACATTTTTGTAAAATTGAAAAATCAACATATTTACTTGAAATTTTTATGTCAGTTAATAAACTCTATTTCTTACTCTATGTAAAAATTTAATGATTTTTAAATATTTTAAAGTTGATCATTTCTATTTACAAAGTTCGTAATTTGTAGCAGTTTTTGTGCAGTAAATCACTTTTACTAAAATAGACATAACTTTTGAGCCGTAAATTGAAATCAAGCGATTCAAGTGCCTAAACGATCCTTATAATATTTTATATCATAATAAAGTCTCACTTTTTAAGAAAATATAATTTATAGATTTGGGAACTTCTGCAGAGACTTAAGTTGAGTTTTGTTCGTTTTAACGAGGTTACGATTACAATCCGAGTTTCGTTTATGTCTTAAATCATTATACCACCATTAACAACCATCAAATAATCATCTCAAAACTAACTCCTCTCAAGAACAACATGTTCTTGAGACAACAATCATCATCCTTAAAACTAATTAACTAAACATCAAGATAATATAAAAATCAATCATCAAAACCATACTTATATCCAAGATCCTTACTTTTCTTGAAACTTAAAACTTAAACAAAGTTTGGATGAATGTTTATACCTTTATTGGTATCTTGGTAGGTTCTATTCTTTATGGTTGAACCTTAGGAGGGATTCATTATGCTTAAGGATCCTAAACCATGCCATGAAAATCAAGAAAATAAAAAGAGATTTTCGGACTTACTATTCACCACCAATTTTGAGCAAGGATTTGACTATGCTATACTAATCCAATGGCCATAAAATTTTGAAAGTACCTTTTAAATGATATGAGGAATCTTTGGTTAAAATTTGGTGATTTTTGAATGATTATATCATGAGATATGATTTTTTCTTTCCATGGTATTCTTGAAAATCAGCATTGAGTTTTTGGAGAGAGAGAGAATTGCCTTGCTTGCTTCTTGGAAATGTGGTGGAAATATGCTTCTTGTGAATATAGAAAGTTTGTAGGACAAGATGCATCCTATTTTCAAAGGCTAGGCTTAGCTAGGTGTCTCATTTGTGAAAGCTTGCATGATAAGCTCCTTGAATTAATATTTATCGAAATTTGTTATTTATTTATTTTTTAACTAGCTTCCTACTTTATTACTTGTTGGATAAATTTATAAATACTTAATTTTTATAGGTTATCACTTGATTCCTTGACATCCTACATTATCTCACATTTGTTCGCATACGTTTAAATTAATTCCCATCAAGGATACGTCGAATAATTCCACTTATCGTAAATCATTACCATTTCCAGTGCTCGTACTTGGTTATGAGTTATGAAATTATAATTCTCAAGATTTTTTTGGTCATAGTATAATTCTCTTATTCCTAGATGGCTCGTAAAATAATATCATTTGGACTATTGATTTTCTTCGAAAACTCACGACTTTTGCATACACTCATTTAGTACGTATAACCACAATATGAACTCGGAAACTTAAATTAAAACTCATATATGGTATGGTCGTAAAAGTTTTTATTTTCCCGCACGACTACTATTTATAAAGGACTTTTACCGATGTCAAAAATTCGGGTTTTACAGGTTAACTTTACTTCCTCGGCTCAGAATGCTTCCAGAAATCTTCCTTCTTAAACCAGCTCGGATGATTTCTGCTTCAATTAGATTTCTTCAGTATCGAGAGCTTTAACAACTGTATAGATTAAATCTATCAGAGTTTAAGATTTAAATTCCTTAGATACTTTCTTCAGCTTTGGCTTTTGACTTTGAAATCTCTGAACTTTCAGAGTTTGAAGATATTGATTTGCTTCAGCACAAGCTTCTTTCTCTAGAATACCTTGGTCTTCAACAACAACAGTTGTGACTTATGAAGATTTTTGCATTTTAGTAGTCACAGTCAATTCTTTAATTCTTCTTTCATTCCTCTTATTTCCTCTTTTTAATTTCCTTCTGTTCCTCCTTATTACCTCCATCAGAATTTTCATCATTAGTACCTGTCAATGTAGCTTAGTACCTGTCAATGTAGCTATTTGCATTTAGATTTAACAATTTTCTTCTCCTTTTTGGCATCATCACCAAGTAGTAGAGAAAGAATCAGCTCCATTGAATTCTGTACTTCAATAAGTTGATCAGACATTTGAGCTTGATTAGCTTCCAATCTAGCTTGACTGGCTTCAATTGCAGTTTATCTGGTAACTATTGATGAAATTTGTTTCTGAATTTCCTGATGAGTAAGCATCTTTAAAGCAATCAATGATTCTTTAATCTGATTGATTTGAGTAGTTATTGCTTTCAGATAATTCATCACATCAGGATTTGTAATATTATGTTCTGTGGTTTCCAGATGTTCAGCTGCACGTGTTCTGGATATAGGATATGTTTAATCTTTCCAATAAGCATTCCAGAGATTATCATAATAATCATGCTTCTTCTTAGCATCTAACTCTTTCATTTTATGTTGTCTAACATGCATAGGCATATCTTCAGGAAAGAAAAGATCATTCGCAAGATCTAACATAGCATTAGATACATGAGTTTATTTACCACCATTAGATTCTTCAATAGCAACTGGATCTTATAACGACTCGTGTACTTTTGAATTATTTAAAAATATGATTATGGAAATTATTAAATGAATAAAATATGTGTATTGGTTTTAACTGCTATGTGGTGTTTGATTATTGATGTGTGATTTATAAAGTACCGGGTTGTCCGCGTAATTAATTATGGAGTCATATTGAATTGTTTTCACTTTTAAAAGTGGATTTAGTGCAAATTTATTTGCATAAATATTTGAAATGTCTCTAAAATTGTTTTTATGGTTTTATAATTACAATAATTATTTTCAGGATTTTATAAAATTGAGAAATCAACATTTTATTAATTATTTATCTTTAAATGATTTTCTGATTGTGTTTATTTGTAAAATCCATATTTAATTCCAGAATTCTTCAAAAATCACAAAATTCATATTTTACCAAGTTTATAATATTCTGAGAATTTTAAAATTAATTTGGAAATTTTCGGGATTAATTCCACCAGCGCGTTGTTTCGTTTAATTGTTAAAAAGCGGGTACAAATTGCATTTCAAAAATTATTTTAAAATTTTGAAACTTATGTTTTTATAAACTTTGGGATATTTCTAACATTGTAAAATTATTTTCGTGATTTTATGAAATTGTGTAAAGCGCAGCTCGGCTCGTTAATTATGAATCGCGGGCATGTTAGCATGATTCAAGAATGATTTAAAATTACAAAAATCCTATTTTATTAGTTTCTGGGTATTTTAATATTAATTTAGTAAAATTTTAGACTCGTTTCTACTCATAAAATGTATCTCTAAAACGTGAATTCGAGTCGAATTTGAGGCGTGCGGTCAGAAAAGGGCCACGTGTCCTTTTTATTCGGACACGTGGATTGAAATTAAGCAGCCAGCAATTGTGAAAACGTCAATCCCTCTTAGTCCCTGATTTCGTAAAATAAAGAGTATATGTATTTTCTGAAAATGAACACCAAACCGATTTTCGAGATTGTGAACCCTACTTGTTGCGTGTGTTATTATAATATACATAATTATGAGTCGGGTTTGAATATCGTTGGGTAGAATCGGTATCAAGGATATGTCAAGCATACCTGGACGTCTAACATAGGGAATTTTGACCCTGTAGGTTCTAGTCGGGAAAACTGAAAGTGGACGTTGGACTAAAGATGACCTAGTAGTCAGTCGACGAGCTCAGTAGAGTTTCAACACAAAAACCTGAGTGTCGAGGTCGAATTTAATGTGGACTAGTGGTTCGGCGTTAAAGCCTAAGCGGCAGAGTCGGCTCAGAGTCGGCTCAGAGTCGATCAGTAATAGTTGTAAAGCCCTGTAAGGCAAGTACTTCTGAACTTTTCTTCAAGATATATTGCAAATATTTTCAAATTGTTTCATAACATGTCGCTATTATTCAAAATAACTCATGTTTTAATATTACAAGTGCTTTAAACTATTTAACTTGGAACCCTGATTTTTTTCTTAATCTTGAGCCATAAGTCTTATTCTTTATAAACCATCCTTTGTTGATTTTCAGATACCAAACCTCCCAAATATGATACTACTCCCCAAATGTATAACTACCAAACACCAAACACTGGAAGAGAATTGTTTGAAAACACAGAAACTTTTATACTCCAACTATTCTTTATAACATCAAAGAACTATACCTTGAAAAAAAAATCATTACTGGTCTAATACCTAATCCTTTTACAAACTGAAAACCGTTTCTTATACATACCCTGATATACCCTTGTGATACTCATGAATCGTATTACACTTCTATACCAATGCTTTACCGCTGTTGATTATAATCTTGCTTATTGAATTACATGGTTTATTACACTGAATTATTTTAGACTTGGATATCTTTCTTTATATGGACCAGATTCGTGGTCAGACCAGATTCGTCGTCGAATTAGGCCAATGTGTGCCTTAGATCCAGTTCGTAGAGCAGAGCTGTGTGCTTTGCTCGGGGTTAGTGTGTGACTGATCAGCAGCCTAACCTTGGTTTTTAAAACTTAAAATGACTATCCAATTCTAATGATTAGTTAAAAAGAAACTTGATTCCTCTGAATCATCTCATTTGATCATTGTTAACCTCAGTTATCGTTATTGTGACTTGCTGAGCTAGTTAGCTCACTCTTACGAATCTTTTTATATATTCTACAGTTAAAAGGATATGGATGATAGTGAAGTTCCTCAGTCCAAAGTGCGGGCTAAGGTTCTAGTTTGAGTTGGATCGAGCTAGTAGGAGCTTCATACGGTAGAGAGATAGTATGATTGTAAGAAAAAATTTGTTATCAGTTGTAAGTTAAATCAGTTGGGATTTGGTACGTTGTAATAAATTAAGGTTATGGCTTATTTTCATACTTTAACCTGTTGCGATCCGTGGTTATGTAAAGCAGGGTCATTACAAATAATATTTCTTATACAGGTTAATATATTGTGTATGTGATGTGGACCCCAAACTTCTGACCCGGGTTTGGAGGGCGCCACAGGTTGGTATCGGAGCTACAGGTTATAAGTCACTGAAACAAGCCTAGATTGTCGGGATTAGGTAGAGGGTTAGGATTAGGAATAGGAAATAGAAAGATAAGACGTTGTAAGGTTGAGTGCGATTGTATAGTAGGTCTCTGGTGCGGTTCGTGTTGTGATTCAGGATTCTTAACTTGCAACGTGATCTCTAGACAACGGCAATGGCAGATCCTGATTTCCCTGTATCATCGGATCGTTTGGATTTTTCCATTCGAGGATCGTCATCTTCTATCAGATTTGATTTGTATCTTGTTCTTCCATCAGTATTAATGGTACTACCTTCCGTTATGATAGTTGCACCTCTTCAAGCTATTCTACGCTATTCTACCACCTTTTAATACGAGACTACCTATTCAAGAACCTCCATCTGTTTAATTTTGTTTTACTGGACATTCGGCTGTGAGTGTATCTCTTTAGTTTACCGTACATCCTGTTTTATACCCTCGGTTTAAAACTTGTCATACAAAGCAACAGTACCTACGAGGATGAATTCGGAAGTTATAGTGAATGGTGAGTACTTGAGATATAAATAAAGGAGAAGAAGTCTAAAAAGAAGATTCAGGTGTTTCGAAGGATAGTTGTTACCAGATTAAAAGAAGCCATTAGAGATTAGGCCACCCATGACTAGTTTATGGAATGAATTAGATAAGTATTGAAAAGAGAGTTAGAGGAGATTATGGTTCTGGAGCTTTCTTGAAGATAATTAATGGTGTTATGACAATGTGATATATTTATAGTAACAAGGTGATGTGACATCAGCCGATTTGCTGACTATTGGATAGCCTGTTCTACTTAACTACTGCAATGATAATGTCGGGAGTATTACCAGTATGGAAGCTTTAATGTGAAGCTACGAATAAGATAACATGCAATGACAATTGAAGTTTTCGTTGATTAAGGAAGGCATATGGACACGATAAAGGAGAAAAGGTAGATTGAAGTGAACGGACTTTTATGTGATTGTTTCTTTAATTTGGTACCTTGTTATAGGTAAGAAGGAAAACAACCAACTCATATAGTAAGGACAACCACCAAATGTGCAATTTTCAAAAAAAATTTAAACAAACTCTCGAAAGAGATTTTCTTAACAAATTTTCAAAGGCTGTTTTAATAAAATAAGTTTTAAACCTTGGTTGTCCAGTTACTACTTGAGTTTCTTGTTTGTTAAAAGACCCGGATTACCTGGAAGGATGCTTGTTTCAGACTTAGTATTGTTAATTCAGAGAACAAAGTAACCCGCGATTATGAAGAAGTTGATTATTCCTAACGGTTTAACAAGGTTAATAACAGAATTCGCGTACAGAGTCATTATTCATCCAGTGGTAGAGACCATTAGATTTTAAAGATTCATTGATGTAAAAGGAGCCTGGGCGTGATCGAAGAAGATTGGGAAGATTTCCAGACCTCTCTAAAAGAAGAACATTATTAACAAAAGGATCGTTATGTTGAATGGTTCGTGGTTATTCTAAATTAAAAAGAGGAAGCCCGAAGTTATCTGATAAGAACGCCATTATGATAGAATTGTTAAAATGTTATACGTGTAGGCGCGATGGTAAAGACGCAAGACTTAACAAGTAAGAATCTTCCAGAATGCTTAATTTGCGAAGGCATTTTAACGTATTTTCTAAAATTGTTATATGGAACAATGGGAGTATGATCGAACAAGCTCGGAAGATGAATACAAGTGAAATATGGATGGTGACCAATGGTGTTGTTCTTGTCTTCAAATGTTACAGCGTATATTCCTCTTTAATTTCTAAAAATATATGAATTTCTTTTCTTAATACACTCCTTATGATGATATCAAAAAGAAGGATATTGCATTCCTTTCAAATTTAATTGTTTCCCTCAAGTTTTGCATTCTGATTGGGACACACAGTGTTATGGTAAGACACTTTGTCAGAATGATGAAGAGTCGGGTGGGACGCCACCTAATCATGTGCTATATGCCATATGGTACGAAAGACTGGCCATCTTAAGTACCAATATGGTTGTCTCATTCATATCCAAATCATTATTTCTTCCTTCTTTTCAACTTCAATTTTATTGAATTATGAATCCTTCTAGTTATTTCGTTCTACCGTCGTTCTTTGCAAAAAAAATTCACACAAATCAACGTATTATGAACCAAGCGGACGAAGTTCCATCTACCTCTCATACATGGAAAGGAAACAAGGGTATATGGCGAGGATTGCAAATCACTAGCCCAGTCAGGGATGCACTAAGAGTCAAGGGAATCTACTCCCAAGGTTTTGTTGATAAGATGAATTACCCTGTTGAATTGATATGATTGTGATTAATGGACTAGCAATTCAAGAACGTGTAATTGTTAAATAAGTGAGTACCAATGATGGAATTGAGATTTCTGGAAATAAGTTGTGAAGAATTGATATCATTTGAGATAAGAGGATTGGACATTATTCTAAGAAATGGATTAACTATTCAAGCGTAATGCCCAGATAGACCATCGTGATAGAAGATAGTTTGAAGATGCCAAATGAGAATGTGATGAGGTTTAAAGGACGAAGGAAGGTAAAGAATTTGTTAACAATGATTTAAGATTAAAAGGTTATAGTGACCAAGATGTAAGCTCTATGGCGATTATAAATGAAAGTCAGGAGCACACAGAACTTGAGGATTTTATAGCAATTAAGGAGTTTCAAGATATGTTTCCAGATGAGTTATCAATATTTCCTCCAGATAGAGAAATGAAGCTCGCGATTGATTTAACACCTGAGACGAAGCCAACGACCAAGGCCTTACACAAAATGGCACTAGTTAAAATGAGAAAATTAGCAAAGCAGAGGCAAGGGATGCTAGAAGAAGAAGCGATTAGACCCAGTGTATCCCATGAGGTGCACCGATATTAATTGCTAACAAGAAAAATGGAAGTATGAGATTATGTGTCGATTAGTGAAAGATCAACAAGTTTACTATCAAGAGAAAGTATATGTTACCTCGAACCAATGATTTGTTTGATCAAACGAAAGAGGCAAAGTACTTTTACAAGATTGATTTAAGACTTGGTATTTCACCAATTGAAAATTAAACCTATGGATATATTAAAGATAATTTTTAGAACTAAGTACCGTTCTCGTAGTGTCATTTAGATTAACCAATATACCAGTAATATTTGAACTCGATGGACAGAATCTTTAAGAAGTATCTGGATGAGTTGTAATTGTGTTACTTAAAGTCAACGGAGGACCATGCGAAGCACTTAATGACAACTGGAGAGTCGGGGAAGAAAGAAATTGTATGTAAAATTTACAAGGTGAAAGTTTTGATGGTAGAAAGCATAAGTAATCAGTGAGGAGGAGACCAAAGGAGATCTAGTAGAAATCAAAGTTACTATGAATAAAGAAAGGCCAAAAAGTACCAATAAAAGTAAGGAGTTTTACCATGGACCGGTTATTATTGAAAATTTGTGCAAGATTTCTTGAAAGTTGCAATACCTTCGACGAAGCTAACCAGGAAAAGCAAGAAGTTTATATGAAATGGAGAAGGGTAAAGAAAGATTTGCGGAGTTAAAGGAGAGAATGGTTACATCACCTGCTTTATCATTTCGAAAGTATCAAGGAGATTTGGCAGTTTATAGTGATGCTTCTCATTAGGGAGTAGGATGTGTGTTGATGCATCACAATAAAGTTATTGCATATGCACCCAGGCAACTGAAACCTTATGAGCAGAAGTATCCTACTCGTAACTGGGACTAACAGTAATAATATTTGTTTCAAAAGATTGGGGAACATGATATGTATGGAGAAAGGTGTAAGATCTATATGAACCATAAGAGTTTAAAGTATGTATCCACGAGGAAAATAAAATGTAGTAGCAAGCAATAAGCAAAAAGGAGAAAATAAACATAAAGACTGCACCGAAAAGAATTACCCATAGAATTTCATAAATTTGGAGTTGGAAGTCAGATATATAATCCCAAGGAAACAAGGATGGGTAGTATGACCTTTTTGTCAGAGTTGTTAAGAAAAGATAAGGAGATGCCAAGGGAAGATAATGGATCACGATGTTAGCAGTTAGTAAGAGGAAATTTATGCGCCCGAGAGAACGATCACGATATCCCCAGGTTTTCTTCCAGCACTTGGATGCTACAAGTAAAAGAATTAAGAAATGAGATCTTAAAGGGAATGCACAATATAAAGTATTTAATTTACTGAAGAAATGCCAAGATGTACGAGAATTTAAAGAAAAATAGTGATAACCAGGTACAAGAAGGAAATTTCAAAATGGAATAGGAAGTATTGGACATGTCAAAGAATTAAGGCGAAGTATCGGAGGCCCAGTGGATAAGACAGACCAAAGAGTGGTTTTACAAGAAGCGAATCATAAATGTACCAGTGATGTTGATGGAGAAAAGGAATAAAATTATGAGATTATGTACTGATTATCGGGAGTTGGACAAAACAACAAATAAGAATAAGTAACCCCTATAAAGAATTAATTACTTACGAGACCTAATTCAAGAAGTGTGTTATGTTTCGGGGATTAACTTAAGATCCAACCTGAGAACATATCAGAGATTATGATTAAAGTGAGTTATGAGCATTGCAAGCTCCGGTGATATTATGTGAAATAACAAGTGTATCAGTTGTCTATAAGGAATTAAGGAACATGTTGTAAAAGGAGTACTCAGATAAGTGAATTATATTTATTGGTAACATCTTCAGCTATTCAAGGAACTATACGTTAAGTTTTCCAGAATGAAATTTTGACTAAGGTTAGCAAAAGATTCTGAATTAATCCATTAACAACTACCTAAGCAAAGTTGTGTGGTAACAGATGCCTTATGTCGATCAAAGGATTGGATGTAATTAAGACCACCAAGGAGTTTATAAACAAATTGAAAAGAGTGGGATCTGAAGTTCAAATACTTAAAGGTGATAATACGTGAATCTATAAGATTACTTTTCATCCTTAACTGATGGAAAAGAGTAAGAGATGTTTAAATATTTGGATACTAAGTTGAGAATGAGCACCGCCTACTATCCTTAAACAAAGGGACAGAGCGAGGAAGCGATTCAGGCAATATAAGGTATGTTGAAAGATTGAATCTCAAGGAAAACTGGAATGATCATTTATCATCAATGTCAGCTTTGGAATGCCACTTTACCAAGCTTCATGTGAACGCAAGTGTAGGTCCCCATTTTTATTGAGATAAAGCGGGAGAAAGAAAGTTGTCAAATTCTAAGTTAATTCAGCACACCAAGAGCGTAGAGATATTGATTGAAGCAACTCGGAGTAGACAATGAAAGAAGGCAAAATTGTATCGAGAGAGAATATGAGTATAGAAATAGGACCAGTAGTGTTAGTAAAAGTTTCACCTTGAAAGAGATTGGATAAGTCTGAGTAGAAGGGACAAGTTATGTCCTAAATTAGTGAACCATTCGAAGTATCGATAAATAAAGATAAAGTTGTTCATGAGTTGATATTACCATCACAATAGTGTGTGCATATAATGTGTTTGTCATGTTAATGTTAAAGCGATAAGTATTCGATTTGAATTAAGCGATTGGTTAGGAGTCAATGGGCTCTTGTCTAAGTTTATTCTGCATATAGTGATCGATCCAAATTCTAGATCATTAAAGGAGAGTTCTTGGAAATGAGAGTATATCCATAGTAAGCACGTTTGAAATCCTCGAGTAGAAGAGTCTACCTGGGAACTAGAGTTAGATATGCTTGACAAATATCCTCACTCATTTAGTTAGACCAGTTTCTGAGGACAGAATCTTTTTAAGGGGGAAGGATATAACGACTCGTGTACTTTTGAATTATTTAAAAATATGATTATGGAAATTATTAAATGAATAAAATGTGTGTATTGGTTTTGACTGCTATGTGTTGTTTGATTATTAATGTATGATTTATAAAGTACCGGGTTGTCCGCGTAATTAATTATGGAGTCATATTGAATTGTTTTCACTTTTAAAAGTGGATTTAATGCAAATTTATTTGAATAAATATTTGGAATGTCTCTAAAATTATTTTTATGGTTTTATAATTACAATAATTATTTTCAGGATTTTATAAATTGAGAAATCAACATTTTATTAATTATTTATCTTTTAATGATTTTCTGATTGTGTTTATTTATAAAATCCATATTAATTCCAGAATTCTTCAAAAATCACAAAATTCATATTTTACCAAGTTTATAATATTCTGAGAATTTTAAAATTATTTTGGAAATTTTCGGGATTAATTCCACCCGCGCGTTGTTTCGTTTAATTGTTAAAAAACGGGTACAAATTGCATTTCAAAAATTATTTTAAAATTTTGAAACTTATGTTTTTATAAACTTCGGGATATTTCTAACATTGTAAAATTATTTTTGTGATTTTCTGAAATTGTGTTAAGCGCAGCTCGGCTCGTTAATTATGAATCGCGGGCATGTTAGCATGATTCAAGAATGATTTAAAAATTACGAAAATCCTATTTTATTAGTTTCTGGGTATTTTAATATTAATTTAATAAATTTTTAGACTCATTTTTACTCATAAAATGTATCTCTAAAACGTGAATTCGAGTCGAATTTGAGGCGTGCGGTCAGAAAAGGGCCACGTGTCCTTTTTATTCGGACACGTGGATTGAAATTAAGCAGCCGACAATTGTGAAAATGTCAATCCCTCTTAGTCCCTTATCTGTGTTCCTCTGTTTCCAATTTTTCTATCTCATCTCTCAATCTCACTATTTCTTTCACTCTTAATCTCTCAGATTCTTCCCTCTCTCTCTGTTTCCTCTCCTTCATCTCGTTCCTCTCTGTGCAAGTGAGTCCCGGCCACTATTTTCCGGCCTTAGCCCTGTTCCCAGTTACGGTCTCAATTGGGTTTTGATGGATTTCATATGTATGTATATGTCAAGTATATATATATATATGCGTGTGATGCCTGGAATGTGGTGTTGCCTTATTGCCTGTATTTCTTCTGTTGATGCGTCTGTTTCGCTGTTTGCCGCCTCTCACCGTTTTCGGCGAGACGGCAGTGATGTTGTTGTGTACCTGCGTGGTTGTCCTACTCTCCTGTTACTGCCGTGGTTGTGTTGCCTGAATAACTCGATATATTCGAGTTAATTTCTGAAATACTCAGACAAAATTGTGTTGATGACTCAAATTATTAATTTATAATTATCTGTAACTTTATCGGTAGGATTCGTGTTGGAAACCTGAAATAAACGGGACCCACGAATTTTACCGCCGTCGGCGATGAGCCTCGGCGAGCCGACGGTGGACGGTGATGAAGTTATTCTGAGTCCTAATTTGTATAAAATAAATAAATGTAAAATGCGAATAATAATTAATAATTGTAATTAAGTTGAAACTTGGAAATGTGTGGAATTTTAAGTGTTATGATTGGATTGAATTGGAGGTTGGGAATTGTATCTGGATTGTTGGATTGTGTTTGTTGTAAGTTTGATTGTTGTTGATTTGACGTCGAATTGCTTCGACGGGTAGTCCGATAAATGATGGAAACGCTGCCCGATTTCCGGGAACTGAACTACGTAAATACGAGAAAGTATCCGATAATTATCGGGACGTTGAGTGACTATATATATATGTGTGCGATTTATATGAATTTTTGATTGTACGATGTGATGAAATATTTTGCCAAATCGATAACCCTGATTTTGTAAAATAAAGAGTATATGTATTTTCCGAAAACGAACACCAAACCGATTTTCGAGATTGTGAACCCTACTTGTTGCGTGTGTTATTATAATATACATAATTATGAGTCGGGTTTGAATATTGTTGGGTAGAATGGGTATCAAGGATATGTTAAGCATACATGGACGTTTAACATAGGGTATTTTGACCCTGTAGGTTCTAGTCGGGAAAACCGAAAGTGGACGTTGGACTAAAGATGACCTAGTAGTCAGTCGACCAGCTCAGTAAAGTTTCAATAGAAAAACCTGAGTGTCGAGGTCGAATCTAATGTGGACTAATGGTTGGGCGTTAAAGCCTGAGCGGCAGAGTCGGCTCAGAGTCGATCAGTAATAGTTGTAAATCCCTGTAAGGCAAGTACTTCTGAACTTTTCTTCAAGATATATTGCAAATATTTTCGAACCGTTTCATAACATATCGCTATTATTCAAAATAACTCTTGTTTTAATATTGCAAGTGCTTTAAACTATTTAACCTGGAACCCTGATTTTTTTCTTGATCTTGAGCCATAAGCCTTATTCTTTGTAAACCATTATTTGTTGATTTTCAGATACCAAACCTCCCAAATATGATACTACTCCCCAAATGTATAACTACCAAACACCAAACACTGGAAGAGAATTATTTGAAAATACAGAAACTTTTATACTCCAACTATTCTTTATAACATCAAAGAACTATACCTTGACAAAAAAATCATTACTGGTCTAATACCTGATCCTTTTACAAACTGAAAACTGTTTCTTATACATACCCTGATATACCCTTGTGATACTCATGAATCGCATTACACTTTTATACCAATGCTTTACCGCTGTTGATTATAATCTTGCTTATTGAATTACATGGTTTATTACACTGAATTGTTTTAGAATTGGATAGTTTTCTTTATGTGGACCAGATTCGTGGTCAGACCAGATTCATGGTCGAATTAGGCCAATGTGTGCCTTGGATTCAGTTCTTAGAGCAGAGCTGTGTGCTTCGCTCGGGGTTAGTGCGTGATTGATCAGCAGCCTAACCTTGCTATTTAAAACTTAAAATGAATATCCAATTCTAATGATTAGTTAAAAAGAAACTTGATTCCTCTGAATCATCTCATTTGATTATTGTTAACCTCATTTATCGTTATTGTGACTTGCTGAGCTAGTTAGCTCACTATTACGAATCTTTTTATATATTCTACAGTTAAAAAGGATATGAATGATAGTGAAGTTCCTCAGTCCAAAGTGCGGGCTAAGGTTCCAGTTTGAGTTGGATCGAGCTAGCAGGAGCTTCATGCAGTAGAGAGATAGTATGATTGTAAGAAAAATTTTGTTATCAGTTGTAAGTTAAATAAGTTGGGATTTGGTACGTTGTAATAAATTAAGGTTGTGGCTTGTTTTCATACTTTAACCTGTTGCGATCCGTGGTTATGTAAAGCAGGTTCATTGCAAATAATATTTCTTATACAGGTTTATATATTGTGTATGTGTTGTGGACCCCAAACTTCTGACCCAGGTTTGGAGGGCGCCACAGATCTTGCATTAATTTCTGAATTTTATCTTCAGCTTCAGTATGCAGAATATAATGAAAAATTGATCCAGTGGCTTCAGAAGTTTCAACACCTTCAGTAGTTATCTCCACATCTTCAAGTATTGTAGATAAATGAATTGGCGCTTTAAAATGAACTTTCAGAACTCCAGTTCCTGTAACATGCTGTGGTGATTCTGAAATGGATGAATCTTTATGAATGGACTGTTGGGCTACTACATCTTTAGCAACAACAGGGATTATCTCATTTGATGGAATATTAGAATGAATGGACTGTTTTTCAACAAAAATAGGGATTATCTTATGTGGTGGAATAGTAGAATGTATGGACTGCAAGAAAGTATCAGTACTTAGACTTGCAGGGAGATCAATAGCCTTTGATACATCAGAGTGTTCCTGAGATGCAACAGACTGCTGTTCAACATCTGTTCCTTGAGTACTCTGAGCAACATGTAGCAAATTAAACTTAATCTCTCTTTTCTTTTAAAGTAGTCTCACTACTCCTCACACCACACATCTCATGACTTTTAATAGTCAGAGCTTCCTCACAAGGATTACTAAATACTATCTCTCATCTACCTCTCCTTTTGCCAGGAAGTATCCTGTCTCTCTTATCTTCTATTTTTCTCTCAATCTTTTCACACATCTCACAGAAAAAGGCTCAGAAAGATTGTCCTAACAGAAATAAGGGGTGGCTAAAGAAGGGTGATCTGTGATCATACATCTAGAGGTAGTCCTTAAATAAGGTCTAGATGTAATCATTTCATTAGGATTTATATCATGAAGAGCATACTATAAATGCTGAAATAACTAAATCAATATTTAAATTAAATACTGATAAAGTAACACTAGTATTTATACCTTGTGAATTCACAATTAGACTCACAGTAGATATTGTGGTTATGACAGTTGTTGTTCATCAATAATGAGAACCTCCATTTGAATTAGAGAGGATTTGATCAGGTTACTGTCATGTACCATGATCTCAAACCTTTGTTCTTCTTGCAAAGAACTAACACTTGAAATCTGTTTAATGAACGCTATCACAAAGTCTTCAGTAAAGACTGATGAAACCTCTTTGTCTCTGTTAGTATCATCAAGATCTACCTCAGCAAGTAGTCTCTAACCAACTAAATGTTATTTTTGAGTGGTGAACATAATTCAAGAATTATGACACTTGATTTTTTGGCAATATTTGAGAAAAGAATTCAAGTGTTTCAGTTGTAAGAAGAAATTTAAGATGTAAGATATATGAAATTATAGATTGAGTGTGGACAACTTTCTTGATAAGAGAAGAAAGTTTAAAAAAATTGTATTATAAGAAACACTCAAAGATTATAACTCCTAGTGATTAAGAATTAAATCTTTCTTAAATTTCCTTCTCAAACAGCATTTACTTCCTGTAGTGCTCAATTTGTACTGTAGTGATCATATGAAACTCAAACAAAAATTAGTTTAATCGCATGCACTATAAAAATATATGATATTTAACATGTAATACTGATTTAACATTTAATCATTTAAGAACATTTAAGCACACATACAAGAAAGTAATCAAGAACTCATTTAATGAAAAAAAAAGAAGATACTATATATTCATTCATTAGTCAAGAAGTAGAATACAAGATTTTCATAGAATTTTAAAAATAAAACCCTAAACAATCTATCTATTCTATCTTCTTCTTATTTTCTTCTTCTAACTTCTTCAATGTCCTCCGATGAAAGATTCTTGACATTGAACCTGCAAGAGAAATGATATTCTCTTGTAATGTCAGCCATACTAGGTGACATTGTTCTTCCTTGAGACGCCTTTGTGCAGCCACATCAGCAAGTCTCATCTCTTCAAACTGAACATCTAGTCTAAAGAGACGAAGGGACTCAGTGTCATCTGAGTTCAGTCGATCAAGAACTGATTGAGGAATCTCAGAGACATGATAGTCTTGTCCATGAAAGACTGCCCTGAGTCGACCAATATCGAAATACAATCTCCTGTACTCAGGATTTGCTACTGGTCGGTAGACTCCATAAGAAAGAGAATAGAGGGCCATAGGTTTACAATGAAGAAATTGAGTATTTAGGAAATTTGTGAGTGAAAAAAGGTAATGAGAAGCTTTGAGAGTGAAGGGTTGTATTTATAGAAAAGAAAGTAGATATTGAAGAGACTCTTTGATTGACCATGCAATAATTAGACATAATAAGCATACACGATTACATGTATCTAGGCAAGCAAAAATTAATCTCTCTCTTCATATTCCTATTCCCAATGTAAATACTCAAGTATCAACGGATACTTGCATCAGTAGCTAACCCATTTAAGCAATTTAATGATATTCCACTCACTGATTAATTAAAAATACTGCTAACAATTTAGTCTGAATAAATTTAAAATAATCAATGAAGTATAACTGTCAATCATGGTTTGACAATTATCAGTATTTTAATTACTAGTATCGAGGATTTATCAACTACTGATATAAACTATTAGTCAAATCAAGATTAACTTAAAAACAGAGTTTATAAGCAAATCAGAAGTTCAACATGCAATTTTCACATAAGAACATTTAGCACAGTTTGCATGTTATCATGGCATCAAGCATTTAGCATAAGAATCAGTATCTAACAAGTAGTGACAAATAATAAGATACCATGCTTAATAAATATCAGCAGACTTAGTTATCAGATTTTAAGAACTTCCCTGAAATCATTCCCAATTCATTCACCTATCTTGTGAATATGACTTCACAGAGAGGCTTGGTGAATATATCTGCTACTTTCTGATCTGTTGGAACAAAGATCAATTCTAGTGTACCAGCTTCCACATGTTCCCTTATAAAATGGTATCTGATGCTAATGTTCTTAGTCATAGAATGCTGCACTGGATTTCCTGTCATTACAATAGCACTTTGATTATCACAATATATAGGAATAGAAGAATAGTCTAACCCATAATCCAGTAATCGATTCTTCATCCATAGAATCTGAGCATAAAAGCTTCCTGCAGCAATGTATTCTGCTTCTACAGTTGAAGTGGAAATTGACTTTTATTTCTTGCTGTACCAAGAAACCAATCTGCCTCCAAGAAATTGGTTGCTTCCAGAAGTACTTTTCCTTTCTATTTTGGATCCTGCAAAATCAGCATCTGAATATCCAATTAGCTTAAAGGCTGAATCTCTAGGATACCATAATCCCAGATTCATAGCGCCTTTGAGATACTTGAAGATTCTCTTTACAGCTAATATATGAGGTTGTCTAAGATCAACTTGGAACCTTGCACAGAGACAGGTAGCATACATGATATCAGGTCTACTAGCAGTCAGATATAGGAGTGAGCCAATCATACCTCTATAGTTAGTTATATCTACTAAAGAACCAGTATTTATATCTAACTTGGTTGCAGTGGCCATAGGAGTTGATGCAGTTGAGCAGTCTTGCATTCCAAATCTTTTGAGTAAGTTCCTAGTGTATTTGGATTGATTTATGAAGAATCCTTCATTAGTCTATTTGACTTGTAACCCAGAAAGTAACTCAGTTCTCCCATCATACTCATTTGATACATGAACTGCATTAGCTTTGTAAATCTCTCACATAGTTTATCATTAGTAGTTCCAAAAATGATATCATCAACATATATCTGTACTAATAACAAGTCCTTACCATGGTATTTATAAAAGAGAGTTTTATCAATTGTACCTCTTGTGAAACCACTCTCTAGCAGAAATAGAGCAAGTGTTTCATACCAGGCCATTGGTGCTTGCTTCAATCCATAGAGTGCTTTATCCAGTAAGTAGACATGATCTGGATAATTTAGATCAATGAACCCTGGAGGCTGTTCAACATAAACTTCCTCTTCGAGTTCTCCATTTAAGAATGCACTCTTCACATCTATTTGGAACACCTTAAACTTCTTGTGAGTAACATAGGCAAGAAAGATCCTTATTGCCTTTAGCCTTGCAACTGGAGCAAATGTCTCGTGATAATCAATGCATTCTTGTTGTGAGTAACCCTTTGCAACCAGTCTTGCTTTGTTCCTTGTAAAAAAACCCTCACTTTCAGTTTTGTTTCTGAACACCCACTCTGTGCCAACTACAGATTTGTTCTTTGGTCTTGGCACAAGAGTCCAAACTTTGTTCCTTTCAAATTCATTGAGCTCTTGTAGAGTTTCTTCAACCTTTTTAGGTTCAGTTTGAGATAGAAAAGAATGGTAGAGACATTCATTCTGAGTGGCTTTTCTAGTTCTTACACCACTATCAGGGGTTTTAATGAAAAAATCAGGTGTGTGTGACTTAGACCATTTTCTTGATGATGGAAGTTGACTCCTAGAAGAAGATCCTCCCCATTGATCCATGAATTCTCTATTATTCCTTTGAGTAGTACCACTGTTATTTCCTGATGCTCCCCTCGAATTAGTGTTCCCATAGTTATCAGCATTTGACTTATCAGAGTTTGAGGAAGATGAGTCTGATGATCTTTCTACTGATGTTTCTTGAGTTAAATCACTTGCAGTAGTATCTGGATTCATTTCATGTTGCTCCCCCTCAACATATGCTTCAGTGTCAGAAGAATTTTCATTTTTCTGTGAAACTTCAGAGCTTTGAGTGATATAAGGACTTACTGTATCAGAGTCAGGATTTAAAAGTTCATCATAAGGTACTTTATTTTCAAATCTCAACTTGTCATGGTCATCTGCATCTTCTAGACATGTTATCTTCTTATCATCAAAAGATACATGTATAGACTCCAAGACTGTTCTTGTTCTCATATTATAAACTTTGAAGGCTTTTGTAGTCAACAGATATCCTACAAATATTACTTCATCAGCTTTCAGATCAAACTTGGTAAGCTACTCCGGATGAGTTTTGAGAACAAAACACTTACAACCAAATATATAAAAGTATTTTAAATTTGGCTTCTTCCCTTTCACCATCTCAAATGGTGTCTTTCCATGCTTGTTGATCAATGTTGCATTTTATGTAAAGTAAGCAGTTTGTACAGCCTCTGCCTAGAAGTAGGTAGGCAATTTTGCTTCTTCAAGCATGGTTCTTGCAGCTTCTGTCTGAGTTCTATTCTTTCTTTCAACAACTCCATTTTGTTGTAGAGTTTCAGGAGAAGAAAACTATTGTTATATCCCCTTGAGTTTGTAGAACTCTTCCATAGAGCTATTCTTGAACTCAGTTCCATTATCACTTCTGATGATCTTCACTTTGTATGTTGATGCTTTCTCCAGCTCCCTCACATGATCAAGAAGAATGGATGGAGACTCATCCTTGGTTTGCAGAATATACACCCATATGTATCTTGTAAATTCATCAACAATCACAAGTACATACCTCTTCTTGGCAATAAACATAACATTTACTGGACCAAATAGATCAATATGAAGTAGATGATATGGTTCAAGAATTGAGGATTCGGTTTTACTCTTGAAAGATGTCTTCCTTTGCTTGGCTTTCTGGCATGAATCACATAAGCCATCAGGAGTAAATACTGCATTGGGCAATCCTCTTACAAGATCTTTCCTCACAAGTTCATTAATATTGTTGAAGTTGAGGTGAGAAAGTCTTTTATGCCATTTCTAGCTGTCTTCCTCTGATGCTCTACTTGGTAGAAAAACTTCTGAGTTATCAGTTCTTGTAGAGACCCTGGCTTCATACAAACTACCATGTCTCACACCATTCAATGTGATCTTGCCATCAGACTTTCTGACAATTTCACAATGCTCCTTATAAAAATTGACATGATAATCTCTATCACAGATTTGACTCACATTGATCAGATTATACTTGAGTCCTGCAACCAGAGCTACATTTTAAATGATGATATTTCCAACTTTGATTTTGCCATATCCCAAGATTTTTCCTAAGTTACCATCTCCATAAGAAACGCTTGGGCCAACCTTCTCAAATTCTGATAGCAGGGATTTATAACAAGTCATATGTCCTGAGCATCCACTATCCAAGACTAGAGCATTCCTCCTGTCACCCTGCAATCAGTAATTTGAATCAGTTAGTGTTTTTAAGGACCCATACTTGCTTGGATCCTTTGGCCTTTTTAAGTTTATTAACATATGCAGCAGAAGACTTCATATCATAGTTTATGTTAACGTTCTTACTATCAGTCTTTATACATGCAGAAACAGATTTTGCTTTAACTAAAGAGGGTTTCAGTTTATAAAAAATCATAATATAAATTGTGATACTCTTTATATGTATAAATAGATTGCCAAACACTATCACACTGAAAACAAGGATTCTGTGGTTTATATCTAGTTGTTTTACTCCTAACCTCTGATTTAGAGGGAACAACTTTTATCTCTTTATCCTTCCTACAAGAATTAGCAAGATGATTAGTGCTACCACAGTTTGAACAGGTCTTTCTAGGTGCATTAGGTGGGGTTACATAGTTTCCATTCTTATTAACACCTACCTTGCCATTCCTATTTTTCCTAGACCTTTTCCTCTTGTCTTTCATGTGTAAATCCTTCAGCTTTTGCTTAAGCTGTTTCTGAGTCATTGAACCAATATTTACTGAGTTTGTGTGAACTCGTTCACTATTTTCAGTAATTAAGTTTGATCTAGGTGCTGAGGTAGTACCTTCCTCATGAATTGACTTAACAGAATTAGCACTAGGATTAAACTTAATGGTCTTTATTTGAACCTTGTTCAATTTGACCTGACTATAAGTTTTTATTGGTTCTGTTTTCCCAGTTTCTTCTCCACTTTTCTTATCAGAATTAGATCTAGCTGAATATCCTAATCCTGATCCCCAACAATCCCTTTCTAAGATTTCCTGAGTTGTCTTTCCTGAGTTAGTCCAAAATTTAATGACTTCTCTCTCTTTAGCTAACTCATTTTCTAGATAAGCATGCTTTTCTAACAATTTTCTTTAACATAAACAACATTATTTCTTTCTTTTTGAAATTTTAGCATGGAAAACAGCTCAGTTTCAAGGTAATCATTCATTTTCTTAAGCACGGAGTTTTCACTATTGATTCTATTGTTCTCTAAGGTTTAATCCCTATAACTAAGATGCAGAGTCTTAAGAAATAATCTTAATTCATGAATATCATCAGTATCAAATGCAAGAGTAGAATAAGGTACCTTTAATTCAGCATTGTTGGTCTCAACATTAGCATTTTCCATGAGAGCATAATTGATCCCATTATCTGAGTCTGATGAATCATCCCAGTTTCTCATCTTTGAGATCAAAGCTTGTTTCTTCTCAGCTCTGGGTTTTCTGCAGTCAGCTGCAAAGTGTCCAAGTCCATCACAGTTGTAACATCTCTCTTTTAACTTGTCAGGTTTTCCAGATCTAGCTTCCTTCCGATCAGTATCTCTTTTGTTGTTCCTCATATCAGAGTTTGAGGAACTGGATTCTCAGGAAAATCTTCTCCCTTTCCTGAAGTTTCCGTAGACCATATTCTTGAAACTTTTAACCAGTAGGGCAACCATTTGATCCATATCTTCATTGTTGTTATTATCATATCAGTATCTGATTCAGTATCAGGATTTGAGTCATCATCAGAATTTGATGGTTCAGTATTTGACTTAACAATCATGGCTTTCCCTTTGGAGTAGCTTTTCCTCCTAGCTTTCTCCTCTGGCTTCTTTTCAACTTTGAGTGCAACTGGTCTAGCTTTTGATCCTTTTCTCCTGCTCCTTTGCTCCATCTCTAGTTCATGAGTTTTCAGAATTCCATAGATCTCATCTAGAGGAATATCATCAAGTTCATAGTTATCCCTTATTGATGTGACCTTATCGTCCCACTTTTCAGGGAGAGCAAGTGGGAATTTCAGGATTGAATCCTCCAAATCATATTATTTGTCGACAAGGGATAAGTCATTCATCAACTTCTGAAATCTGTCATAGATCTCAGTTAGGGATTCATTGGCCCTTGAGTCAAAGTGCTCATATTCTTGAGTAAGCACTGTCCTCCTGTTTTTCTTGATAGCAGTCGTTCCTTGACACTTTACTTCTAAAGCATCCCATATCTCTTTTGATGTTTTAGATCTAATGACTCTATTGGACATAACACTATCAAGACTGTTGTGCATGATATGTTTAACCTTAGCATCCTTCATGATAGACGAGATATCTTCAGCAGTGTAGTCCATCCTGTCTTTATCTACCATCTTCTCTGGTTCTCCTGCAACCGAAACAGCTACCTTCATTGGTTTATGAGGACCATCATAGATCTTGTTTAAGTATTCAGGCTCTGTGGCTTCCAAACACTTGGCCATCCAGAATTTCCAGATTGGATATTCATGTACTTTCAGGATGGGCACCTTGATTGCTTCATAACTACTCATGTTGCTGCTTATCTGTGATGTGGCTGGGGATTGTGGCTTCGGATCTAGATTCTGTGTTTCTTCTTCTCCTTTATTTGACATGTGTTATAGCCAAAATTTGGTATCTAATTATCTCGGGTCAAATACGGATCAATTAGAATAGAATTGGGATAAGAGGATAAAGAATAGAGTCGTGGACTGCAATGTACCAAGGGAGGACGCGCCCTCTGTACATAGGATGCGTCCAAGCTGTAGTGGATTATGTGAATTGAATCATTTGAAGCCAAGGTTGCCATGACAAGGTAACTAGGACGTGCCTGGGGCTCAGGGCGCATCTTGTATGAGTAAAATTGATAAGATGGGTTATCCACATGTTAAGTTTGTATGCAAGGGAATTGTGTGCATTCCATACATAGAGGACGCGTCCTGTCTTTGGGAGATGCATACTTTTGGATAATTGGGCTTGTCCTCATCTAGGGCAAGGAAAATAGGGATATCTTGAGGACAAGGCAAACATGGAAAGAAGAATAGAGATTGTTTTTACTAATTTATTTGTTGCAGGTATTCTTTGAAGAATTCCCTTTTTGAGACGGTCAAGGAGGGGGATGTCCGTGAAAAGCTTGAAGGCCTCCAGGGGTATGCCTGATGACTGAAGGCCTCCTCTTGTATTCAACGGGTGTCCTCATTGGGGATGCGGGGTTACTATTGGTGTGTGCTTTGGGAGCTATGTTCTTGTATTCAATGGGTGTCTTTGTTGGAAAAATTTAGAGTTATCTTGCACTTGCACCCAAGAGCTCGGGATCACCTGTCCTGCTATCTGGTGGGTTATCCTCATTCGAGGGACATGGATGCGTCCGACATTTATGGTGAACCATGGCTATACATGCATCCATATATCAAGGGAGATAGCTGTAGCGGAGTGTTATCCATGTGTAGGGAGATGCACTATCTGTATAGTCCTGCGATTACGGACGAGCCTTGGGCCTTCGTGGTTGGGCCTCATAGTTGGACATTCCTAAAGCTAGCGGAAGATGGATTCTGGAAGGGCTTCTACCGGGCCTAGGAATGTGAAGTCTAAGCCCATTAGATTTCTTGTTCCCCAAGAACTACATCAGGCTTGATCCCTATATTAAGGGTACGTAGGCACATTGAGAGGGGTAAGAAGTTGAGAGCTGAAAATGAGCCACCACTTGCCCTAATCAATCTCAGCCACCAATTAATATACAACCACCACATACTGCTTGATTTTCCGGCGAAGAACCACCGTCATAGATCTTGATTCCAACGAGAAACCTCAAACTTTGTTGTTACCAGATTCTTCCGTCAACAAATTGGCGCTAGAAGGAAGTGTGCTGATTAAGATCATAATTTTGGGAGGGGAAGATGTCTTACAATCATGATGGAAGTTCTTACGATGAAAGTGATAGCAGATCTGAAGGAGAGGACGAGGGAGGCTACACTCGCCATGAAGCCTACGTGCCCAGGAACATAGCGGATCCTCCGCGAGCTCCAGATGTGGGAGGAACGCCAACGCTGATATCTTGGAGAAATTGTATCACATGGGGAATATTTCGAGGATTTGCAGTGTGGAGGAAGTCAAGGTAAATCTTAAAGAAAATATTGTATAGAAGGAAATTAATGGAGAAAAGTTGGAAGGAAAGAGAGAGGTTTTACAAAGTCTGAAAAGTAACCCCAAGGTAGATGCTCCTCAGAACAGGACGCGCCCTTGGAGAGTGATAATGGATATAAGGTTGATGTTTCTCAAAAGAAGGACGTGCCCTCCATGTTTGCAAAGAATAATGCTCCTCTAACCGAGGACGAGTCTTTCACACCTGCAATGAATGAAACTATGCCTTTTCCTGAGGTGGATGCTCCTAGCTGTAAGGACGTGCCCTCAAGTGAAAGAATGGAAGTGGAAGACCCCCGAGACTTTGATTTCGATCTGGATCCTAGGATCCCTATGCCCGCTGAGAAAATGGAGCCAGCTGAGGATACAATATCCATCCCGATCAATAAAGATGATCCAAGCAAGTCTTTGAAAGTGGGGTCTCAGTTAAACTACAAAATGAGAGAAAGGTTCACCCATTTTTTGGTTAAAAATCTTGACATCTTTGCATGGACTCACTCAGACATGGTTGGGATCGACCCGGGGGTGATGTGTCATCGGTTGAACATCTTCCCTAACTGCACGGGCGTACGATAAAAGCGTCGCCCAGTGAGTGGAGAAAGATCGATAGCGTTAAAGGAGGAGGTAGATCGACTGTTGGAAGTTAGGCTAATTAAAGAATCTTTCTACCCTGAGTGGCTTGCAAATTCGGTGCTTGTGAAAAAACTAAATGGGAAATAGAGGACGTGTGTAGATTTCACAAATCTCAATAAAGCTTTCCCGAAGGATAGTTTTCCACTCCCACGAATTGATTAGTTGGTCGACGCAACGACAGGGCATGCCTTGTTAAGCTTTATGGATGCATACTCCGGTTACAATCAAATTCCCATGTACGGCCCTGATCAGGAGCATACATCCTTCATCACTGATAGAGGGTTATATTATTGCGTAGGGATGCCCTTTGGATTGATCAACGCTGGCGTGACCTACCAACGGTTGGTGAACATGATGTTCAAGAATCAGATTGGAAGGATCATGGAAGTGTATGTAGATAACATATTTGTAAAATCGAAGGAGGCAAATGATCATATCAAGCACCTGATTGAGATGTTTAACATTCTAAGGAGGTTTCGCGTGAAGTTGAACCCGCAAAAGTGCGTATTTGGTGTTGAGTCGAGAAAGTTTCTTGGGTTCATTGTCAATCATAGAGGAATTGAAGCTAACCCTGCGAAGATCAAGGCACTGTTGGACATGAAGTCTCCTACAAGTGTGAAGCAGGTGCATAGCTTAACTGGAAGAATCACCGCGTTGAATCGATTTATTTCTAAATCATCCGACAAATGTAAGGAATTCTTTAAGGGATTAAAGTGGCAGGGAAAGACTTTGTTTGGACACCAGAATGTGAAGAAGCTTTTAGGAGGATCAAGGAGCAACTGGGGAACCCTCCCATATTGTCAAAACCGTTGGATGGGGAGTCTCTGACCCTATACCTTACAGTCTCGGAGTATTCAATCAGCGCGATATTGGTGAGATAAGAGGATGCGCAACAGTCATCAGTGTATTATGTGAGCAAACGGTTGCACGATGCTGAGACTCGCTATACCAGTATGGAAAAGCCGGTTTATGCCTTAATCCTTGCATCAAGGAAGTTGCGCCCATATTTCTAAGCTCATAGAATTGAAGTCCGTACAACATATCCTCTGTGGCAAGTCCTCCATAAACCAGAATCGTCAGTGAGGATGTTGAAATGGGCTATGGGGTTGGGACAGTTTGACTTGGAATACATGCCACACACGGCGATCAAAGGACAAGCCCTAGATGATTTCTTACTAGAATTTGATTTTGAAGTTGACGATAAGGCTTCGATAGTGTTGCATCCATCTCATCCTAAAGAAGTTTCAGAAGAGCTCCCACATCCATGGTGGATTTTACGTGGATGGAGCAGTTAATAATGGAGGAGCAGGCGCGAGCATAGTGCTTGTATCTCCGGAGGGCCATCATCTGATGAACGTAATTCACTTTAAATTCTATGCGATGAATAATGATGCGGAATATTGTTATTCCCTAATAATATAACAAGAATTACATAAGGGGGGTTGAATGTAATTCTGACTTCTTTTTGAGATTTTTAAAATTGTTCTAACTCAATAATATATAAGTGTTTGATTTGCAAAGTGCGGAATGAAAGAATTACATATACCAAAACACATGTAATAAAAACACAGGTCTTTAAAACTTTCTGGTGGATTTGAATGTATCTACCAGATATATATATATATATCGAGAGAATCCTGTGAAGCTTGAATAGCTCACAGCTGTAGTTACAAATATGAACAACTAAACTTTCAGAGAAATGCTACAGGATACAGCTTACAAATGTTTCTCTGAGAATGTGTTTGCTTAGTCTAGTTTGTTAGTTGTTCTAGTTGCTACACTTGGTTTATATATCACCAAGTTTACATGGTAATAAGACAAGATAATAAAATAAAACATATCAAGTCTAACTCCATGCTGCTTCACTATTCTATTCCAGCATCTTTGAATATCTTCATAATAGCATGGAAATGGCAATGTTTCTTTGTTCTCAAAACCCTGCTAAACAGGCTGCCACATTCCTTTTGCAAACACTCGACATATGTGACTGTGTTGTCACTGTCAACAGATATTTGAATTGATCATCTGTCGGGTACATGCTTGTTATCCGTCGGGTAGCCTTGTTGATCACCGTCGGGTAGCTTTGTTGATCATCCGTCAGGTAGCCATTTATCACTTAACTCCATTTCATTTGTGCAAAATTACAAGACATCTTATATTTATATTTAATTAACCTATTCTGCACATCTACTAGCAGTCTACATGATTCATAAGCTACTACAGAATCTATACAAAGTTGTTTGCAGAAATGTGCTACAGTACTTATTGTTACATAAGCTACTCACCCGATAGATATCAGTTAGTCATCCGTCGGGACTATATTGAATCATCCGTCGGGACTATAATTGATCATCTGTCGGGTGCTACAAAATTCACTAAGTTAAATCTACTAAGGTGTTTTGTTTAGCTTATCATCAAGTACACAACATATTCCTAACAATCTCCTCTA
>NC_133651.1:148600029-148602529 GCF_009905375.1 Apium graveolens | reverse complement strand
ATTGAGCTCCTCAATTGTCTCACTAAGTTCATTTCATCTTGAATAGTCAGGCTTGTTTCTCTGCTGCCAAACTAATACTAAGGCAGCCCTCTTTTTCTCTATCTATGTTAAATGTCAGAAGCTTGACTCATCTCAGCAAGTTTCTTTATACATTTGATAGGATCGATGCTGATAGGGATAAATAAGTCCTGATTTTATAATTAATGGGCTGCTAGGCCCAATAAAAAGATATATGATACTCAGACCAGAAAGGTTAAGCCTGATGGACCAGATCAGGCCTGGTGGAATAAAAAAGGCCCAAAAGCCCTGATTATTAATTAATTTCGTAATTAATTAATAACATTTAAATCAGCTATTGAGAAGAGTCCCGATAAGGATATAAATCCTTATAGATTAGCCTCAAGGGGACCTAAAAGGATAAGGAATCAGCTTCCTACTTCCTAGGACTCCTAAGTCTATTCTAATTATGAGACTTGCCCACCAGGTCTCCTATACCAAGTCCAATTCAAGGACTCCCAACATCTATATAAGGGGCCTCACCCCACAAATCAGAACTACATTTTTTGGCTTGATTCTTTAATTCACAGAGATACGTAGGCATCTCGTAAAGGCAGATCGAGCCACGAAACACGAGAGCAGCCATTAAAGGCCTTGAGCTCCCGAATCTTAGTAATAAATACAGCAAATAATAACCTTAGTTTTTTATCCATAACATTTGGCGCCGTCTGTGGGAAAGCACAATAACAACCATGGCGAGAACACGGAGAACAATTGGAGCTCTAGAGGAAGGAACACCATCAGAGACAACCCAGGTGATTTCATTAACCGTGGAGGTTCCTCCCCATTCAACTTATGCATCTACTCAGGAGGAAGCCCGGACAGGGGCAACTCAACCCCAGCTACAAGGGACAACTCCCCCGATTCAAGGTACGAATCCTCAAGTTCAACAAATACATATACCTGTGAATTCTCGACCCGTCGGGTATGAATATTCAACTATTGTTACTACTAACCCCCCTTATGGGATGCCCCTTCACCCTGAGTTTGGAGGAAGCGGATATGCTGGGCGAAGCGAAGCACGAGGGCGGTCGCCCCCCTATATACGAGGTTTGGGTCCTATCCCTGAGGATCGGGAATTTTCTGGTCCATACACTGAGAGAGACTCTGAATCTTCGGATGATGAAGTGGCCCTGAGAAGGAGGCGTCCTGGAAAAGAGCCAATGGCCGATAGAAAGCAACGCCCCCAGAGCACCCCAGGGGCGAATCCCCAAGAAGTGCATGAAAGGATCAGGGCTCATGAGGCTGAAATCCAAAGGCTGAGGCGTGATTTGGAGGCTCACCAGGCCACCAAACCCCAGATACCTCCTAGGGGGAGAAATCCTCCTCCTGTCATAGACCTGGATGGTCCGGTAAGAAGAAGGGCTGCTGTCCCAAGAACTGATCCAAGCAATCTCCTTCCCCTTGGAGATCCTGATGATCCAACTCCACCCTTCACTGAAGAGATAATGAATGCCCATATCTCGAGGAAATTCAAGATGCCCACTATCAAAGCCTATGATGGCACGGGAGATCCCGCTAATCATGTTAGGACATTCTCTAATGCACTGCTGCTGCAACCCGTGAATGATGCTATAAAGTGTCGGGCCTTCCCTCAAACCCTGTCGGGTATGGCTCAAAGATGGTACAGTCGCCTGCCCCCAAATTCTATTGGATCGTTCAGAGAATTAAGTCAGGCTTTTATTAAGCAATTCATCAGTGGAAGAGTCCATGAGAAAAGTTCAGCATCTCTTATGAGTCTTGTGCAGGGAGCTAAGGAATCCTTGAGAGATTACCTGAATCGTTTTACAAAGGAGGCTTTAAAAGTCCCAGACCTTGATGATAAGGTAGCCATGATAACACTGCAACAAGGAACTAGGGATGAGTTTTTCAAGATGTCCTTGGCCAAACGTCCCCCTGAAAACATGTTGCAACTCCAAGAGAGGGCAGGGAAGTATATCAAGGTTGAAGAAAGCACGAGGAAGACTGTAGTGAGTAATGAGCCCACTGGAGGCAAGAAGTGAAAAACTGATCTGGAGTATATCGCTAAGGACAAATTTTCTAGAACCGAACAAAACCCTGATTCAACCCCCAAGAAGGGAGGACCTGGGCAAAAGTTCACTGAATACGCTAAGCTGAGTGCTCCTAGGAGTCAGATTTTGATGGAGATTGAGAAAGATAGAAATATTCGCTGGCCTAAGCCCTTGAAGGCTGATCCCGCCAAGCTAGATAAGAGCAAGTATTGCAGGTTTCATAAGGATGTTGGCCATGACACCGATGAGTGTAGGCAATTGAAAGATGAAATTGAGTTTTTGATTCGAAAAGGAAGGTTGAACAAGTATACTGGAGATGGAGGGGACAGAAACAATAATGGAAGGAAGAACTTTGAAGATCATAGGAGGGACCAAGACGATCAGGGGCGGAATCCCCAACCTAGAGGGCCGGTTATAAATGCAATTTTTGG